>NW_027442486.1:0-110929 GCF_048569485.1 Anomaloglossus baeobatrachus | reverse complement strand
CCTTAAAAATGGCTTTAAAATGGATTTGGAGCATGGAGACGATTATCTCGGGATTGCAAGATAACCAAACAAAACTTTTAGTGGATTTCTACTTATTTTATTAAATATCATCTCCACCAAACAGGACAAGCTTGCATCTGTTATAGTTTTGGAGAAAAATGTGTTCATTTCATGTATGCGCGAAATGCCTTAGAAATGGCTTTAAAATGGATTTGGAGCATGGAGACGATTATCTCGGGATTGCAAGATAATCAAACAAAACTTTTAGTGGATTTCTACTTATTTTATTAAATATCATCTCCACCAAACAGGACAAGCTTGCATCTGTTATAGTTTTGGAGAAAAATGTGTTCATTTCATTTATGCGCGAAATGCCTTAGAAATGGCTTTAAAATGGATTTGGAGCATGGAGACGATTATCTCGGGATTGCAAGATAACCAAACAAAACTTTTAGTGGATTTCTACTTATTTTATTAAATATCATCTCCACCAAACAGGACAAGCTTGCATCTGTTATAGTTTTGGAGAAAAATGTGTTCATTTCATGTATGCGCGAAATGCCTTAAAAATGGCTTTAAAATGGATTTGGAGCATGGAGACGATTATCTCGGGATTGCAAGATAACCAAACAAAACTTTTAGTGGATTTCTACTTATTTAACTAAATATCATCTCCACCAAACAGGACAAGCTTGCATCTGTTATAGTTTTGGAGAAAAATGTGTTCATTTCATTTATGCGCGAAATGCCTTAGAAATGGCTTTAAAATGGATTTGGAGCATGGAGACGATTATCTCGGGATTGCAAGATAACCAAACAAAACTTTTAGTGGATTTCTACTTATTTTATTAAATATCATCTCCACCAAACAGGACAAGCTTGCATCTGTTATAGTTTTGGAGAAAAATGTGTTCATTTCATGTATGCGCGAAATGCCTTAAAAATGGCTTTAAAATGGATTTGGAGCATGGAGACGATTATCTCGGGATTGCAAGATAACCAAACAAAACTTTTAGTGGATTTCTACTTATTTAATTAAATATCATCTCCACCAAACAGGACAAGCTTGCATCTGTTATAGTTTTGGAGAAAAATGTGTTCATTTCATTTATGCGCGAAATGCCTTAGAAATGGCTTTAAAATGGATTTGGAGCATGGAGACGATTATCTCGGGATTGCAAGATAACCAAACAAAACTTTTAGTGGATTTCTACTTATTTTATTAAATATCATCTCCACCAAACAGGACAAGCTTGCATCTGTTATAGTTTTGGAGAAAAATGTGTTCATTTCATGTATGCGCGAAATGCCTTAAAAATGGCTTTAAAATGGATTTGGAGCATGGAGACGATTATCTCGGGATTGCAAGATAACCAAACAAAACTTTTAGTGGATTTCTACTTATTTTATTAAATATCATCTCCACCAAACAGGACAAGCTTGCATCTGTTATAGTTTTGGAGAAAAATGTGTTCATTTCATTTATGCGCGAAATGCCTTAGAAATGGCTTTAAAATGGATTTGGAGAATGGAGACGATTATCTCGGGATTGCAAGATAACCAAACAAAACTTTTAGTGGATTTCTACTTATTTTATTAAATATCATCTCCACCAAACAGGACAAGCTTGCATCTGTTATAGTTTTGGAGAAAAATGTGTTCATTTCATGTATGCGCGAAATGCCTTAAAAATGGCTTTAAAATGGATTTGGAGCATGGAGACGATTATCTCGGGATTGCAAGATAACCAAACAAAACTTTTAGTGGATTTCTACTTATTTTATTAAATATCATCTCCACCAAACAGGACAAGCTTGCATCTGTTATAGTTTTGGAGAAAAATGTGTTCATTTCATGTATGCGCGAAATGCCTTAAAAATGGCTTTAAAATGGATTTGGAGCATGGAGACGATTATCTCGGGATTGCAAGATAACCAAACAAAACTTTTAGTGGATTTCTACTTATTTTATTAAATATCATCTCCACCAAACAGGACAAGCTTGCATCTGTTATAGTTTTGGAGAAAAATGTGTTCATTTCATGTATGCGCGAAATGCCTTAAAAATGGCTTTAAAATGGATTTGGAGCATGGAGACGATTATCTCAGGATTGCAAGATAACCAAACAAAACTTTTAGTGGATTTCTACTTATTTTATTAAATATCATCTCCACCAAACAGGACAAGCTTGCATCTGTTATAGTTTTGGAGAAAAATGTGTTCATTTCATGTATGCGCGAAATGCCTTAAAAATGGCTTTAAAATGGATTTGGAGCATGGAGACGATTATCTCGGGATTGCAAGATAACCAAACAAAACTTTTAGTGGATTTCTACTTATTTTATTAAATATCATCTCCACCAAACAGGACAAGCTTGCATCTGTTATAGTTTTGGAGAAAAATGTGTTCATTTCATGTATGCGCGAAATGCCTTAAAAATGGCTTTAAAATGGATTTGGAGCATGGAGACGATTATCTCGGGATTGCAAGATAACCAAACAAAACTTTTAGTGGATTTCTACTTATTTTATTAAATATCATCTCCACCAAACAGGACAAGCTTGCATCTGTTATAGTTTTGGAGAAAAATGTGTTCATTTCATTTATGCGCGAAATGCCTTAGAAATGGCTTTAAAATGGATTTGGAGCATGGAGACGATTATCTCGGGATTGCAAGATAACCAAACAAAACTTTTAGTGGATTTCTACTTATTTTATTAAATATCATCTCCACCAAACAGGACAAGCTTGCATCTGTTATAGTTTTGGAGAAAAATGTGTTCATTTCATGTATGCGCGAAATGCCTTAAAATGGCTTTAAAATGGATTTGGAGCATGGAGACGATTATCTCGGGATTGCAAGATAACCAAACAAAACTTTTAGTGGATTTCTACTTATTTTATTAAATATCATCTCCACCAAACAGGACAAGCTTGCATCTGTTATAGTTTTGGAGAAAAATGTGTTCATTTCATGTATGCGCGAAATGCCTTAAAAATGGCTTTAAAATGGATTTGGAGCATGGAGACGATTATCTCGGGATTGCAAGATAACCAAACAAAACTTTTAGTGGATTTCTACTTATTTTATTAAATATCATCTCCACCAAACAGGACAAGCTTGCATCTGTTATAGTTTTGGAGAAAAATGTGTTCATTTCATGTATGCGCGAAATGCCTTAAAAATGGCTTTAAAATGGATTTGGAGCATGGAGACGATTATCTCGGGATTGCAAGATAACCAAACAAAACTTTTAGTGGATTTCTACTTATTTTATTAAATATCATCTCCACCAAACAGGACAAGCTTGCATCTGTTATAGTTTTGGAGAAAAATGTGTTCATTTCATGTATGCGCGAAATGCCTTAAAAATGGCTTTAAAATGGATTTGGAGCATGGAGACGATTATCTCGGGATTGCAAGATAACCAAACAAAACTTTTAGTGGATTTCTACTTATTTTATTAAATATCATCTCCACCAAACAGGACAAGCTTGCATCTGTTATAGTTTTGGAGAAAAATGTGTTCATTTCATGTATGCGCGAAATGCCTTAAAAATGGCTTTAAAATGGATTTGGAGCATGGAGATGATTATCTCGGGATTGCAAGATAACCAAACAAAACTTTTAGTGGATTTCTACTTATTTTATTAAATATCATCTCCACCAAACAGGACAAGCTTGCATCTGTTATAGTTTTGGAGAAAAATGTGTTCATTTCATTTATGCGCGAAATGCCTTAGAAATGGCTTTAAAATGGATTTGGAGCATGGAGACGATTATCTCGGGATTGCAAGATAACCAAACAAAACTTTTAGTGGATTTCTACTTATTTTATTAAATATCATCTCCACCAAACAGGACAAGCTTGCATCTGTTATAGTTTTGGAGAAAAATGTGTTCATTTCATGTATGCGCGAAATGCCTTAAAAATGGCTTTAAAATGGATTTGGAGCATGGAGACGATTATCTCGGGATTGCAAGATAACCAAACAAAACTTTTAGTGGATTTCTACTTATTTTATTAAATATCATCTCCACCAAACAGGACAAGCTTGCATCTGTTATAGTTTTGGAGAAAAATGTGTTCATTTCATGTATGCGCGAAATGCCTTAAAAATGGCTTTAAAATGGATTTGGAGCATGGAGACGATTATCTCGGGATTGCAAGATAACCAAACAAAACTTTTAGTGGATTTCTACTTATTTTATTAAATATCATCTCCACCAAACAGGACAAGCTTGCATCTGTTATAGTTTTGGAGAAAAATGTGTTCATTTCATGTATGCGCGAAATGCCTTAAAAATGGCTTTAAAATGGATTTGGAGCATGGAGACGATTATCTCGGGATTGCAAGATAACCAAACAAAACTTTTAGTGGATTTCTACTTATTTTATTAAATATCATCTCCACCAAACAGGACAAGCTTGCATCTGTTATAGTTTTGGAGAAAAATGTGTTCATTTCATGTATGCGCGAAATGCCTTAAAAATGGCTTTAAAATGGATTTGGAGCATGGAGACGATTATCTCGGGATTGCAAGATAACCAAACAAAACTTTTAGTGGATTTCTACTTATTTTATTAAATATCATCTCCACCAAACAGGACAAGCTTGCATCTGTTATAGTTTTGGAGAAAAATGTGTTCATTTCATGTATGCGCGAAATGCCTTAAAAATGGCTTTAAAATGGATTTGGAGCATGGAGACGATTATCTCGGGATTGCAAGATAACCAAACAAAACTTTTAGTGGATTTCTACTTATTTTATTAAATATCATCTCCACCAAACAGGACAAGCTTGCATCTGTTATAGTTTTGGAGAAAAATGTGTTCATTTCATGTATGCGCGAAATGCCTTAAAAATGGCTTTAAAATGGATTTGGAGCATGGAGACGATTATCTCGGGATTGCAAGATAACCAAACAAAACTTTTAGTGGATTTCTACTTATTTAATTAAATATCATCTCCACCAAACAGGACAAGCTTGCATCTGTTATAGTTTTGGAGAAAAATGTGTTCATTTCATGTATGCGCGAAATGCCTTAAAAATGGCTTTAAAATGGATTTGGAGCATGGAGACGATTATCTCGGGATTGCAAGATAACCAAACAAAACTTTTAGTGGATTTCTACTTATTTAATTAAATATCATCTCCACCAAACAGGACAAGCTTGCATCTGTTATAGTTTTGGAGAAAAATGTGTTCATTTCATTTATGCGCGAAATGCCTTAGAAATGGCTTTAAAATGGATTTGGAGCATGGAGACGATTATCTCGGGATTGCAAGATAACCAAACAAAACTTTTAGTGGATTTCTACTTATTTTATTAAATATCATCTCCACCAAACAGGACAAGCTTGCATCTGTTATAGTTTTGGAGAAAAATGTGTTCATTTCATGTATGCGCGAAATGCCTTAAAAATGGCTTTAAAATGGATTTGGAGCATGGAGACGATTATCTCGGGATTGCAAGATAACCAAACAAAACTTTTAGTGGATTTCTACTTATTTTATTAAATATCATCTCCACCAAACAGGACAAGCTTGCATCTGTTATAGTTTTGGAGAAAAATGTGTTCATTTCATTTATGCGCGAAATGCCTTAGAAATGGCTTTAAAATGGATTTGGAGCATGGAGACGATTATCTCGGGATTGCAAGATAACCAAACAAAACTTTTAGTGGATTTCTACTTATTTTATTAAATATCATCTCCACCAAACAGGACAAGCTTGCATCTGTTATAGTTTTGGAGAAAAATGTGTTCATTTCATGTATGCGCGAAATGCCTTAAAAATGGCTTTAAAATGGATTTGGAGCATGGAGACGATTATCTCGGGATTGCAAGATAACCAAACAAAACTTTTAGTGGATTTCTACTTATTTAATTAAATATCATCTCCACCAAACAGGACAAGCTTGCATCTGTTATAGTTTTGGAGAAAAATGTGTTCATTTCATGTATGCGCGAAATGCCTTAGAAATGGCTTTAAAATGGATTTGGAGCATGGAGACGATTATCTCGGGATTGCAAGATAACCAAACAAAACTTTTAGTGGATTTCTACTTATTTAATTAAATATCATCTCCACCAAACAGGACAAGCTTGCATCTGTTATAGTTTTGGAGAAAAATGTGTTCATTTCATTTATGCGCGAAATGCCTTAGAAATGGCTTTAAAATGGATTTGGAGCATGGAGACGATTATCTCGGGATTGCAAGATAACCAAACAAAACTTTTAGTGGATTTCTACTTATTTTATTAAATATCATCTCCACCAAACAGGACAAGCTTGCATCTGTTATAGTTTTGGAGAAAAATGTGTTCATTTCATGTATGCGCGAAATGCCTTAAAAATGGCTTTAAAATGGATTTGGAGCATGGAGACGATTATCTCGGGATTGCAAGATAACCAAACAAAACTTTTAGTGGATTTCTACTTATTTTATTAAATATCATCTCCACCAAACAGGACAAGCTTGCATCTGTTATAGTTTTGGAGAAAAATGTGTTCATTTCATGTATGCGCGAAATGCCTTTAAAAATGGCTTTAAAATGGGTTTGGAGCATGGAGACGATTATCTCGGGATTGCAAGATAACCAAACAAAACTTTTAGTGGATTTCTACTTATTTATTAAATATCATCTCCACCAAACAGGACAAGCTTGCATCTGTTATAGTTTTGGAGAAAAATGTGTTCATTTCATGTATGCGCGAAATGCCTTAAAAATGGCTTTAAAATGGATTTGGAGCATGGAGACGATTATCTCGGGATTGCAAGATAACCAAACAAAACTTTTAGTGGATTTCTACTTATTTAATTAAATATCATCTCCACCAAACAGGACAAGCTTGCATCTGTTATAGTTTTGGAGAAAAATGTGTTCATTTCATGTATGCGCGAAATGCCTTAAAAATGGCTTTAAAATGGATTTGGAGCATGGAGACGATTATCTCGGGATTGCAAGATAACCAAACAAAACTTTTAGTGGATTTCTACTTATTTTATTAAATATCATCTCCACCAAACAGGACAAGCTTGCATCTGTTATAGTTTTGGAGAAAAATGTGTTCATTTCATGTATGCGCGAAATGCCTTAAAAATGGCTTTAAAATGGATTTGGAGCATGGAGACGATTATCTCGGGATTGCAAGATAACCAAACAAAACTTTTAGTGGATTTCTACTTATTTAATTAAATATCATCTCCACCAAACAGGACAAGCTTGCATCTGTTATAGTTTTGGAGAAAAATGTGTTCATTTCATGTATGCGCGAAATGCCTTAGAAATGGCTTTAAAATGGATTTGGAGCATGGAGACGATTATCTCGGGATTGCAAGATAACCAAACAAAACTTTTAGTGGATTTCTACTTATTTAATTAAATATCATCTCCACCAAACAGGACAAGCTTGCATCTGTTATAGTTTTGGAGAAAAATGTGTTCATTTCATTTATGCGCGAAATGCCTTAGAAATGGCTTTAAAATGGATTTGGAGCATGGAGACGATTATCTCGGGATTGCAAGATAACCAAACAAAACTTTTAGTGGATTTCTACTTATTTTATTAAATATCATCTCCACCAAACAGGACAAGCTTGCATCTGTTATAGTTTTGGAGAAAAATGTGTTCATTTCATGTATGCGCGAAATGCCTTAAAAATGGCTTTAAAATGGATTTGGAGCATGGAGACGATTATCTCGGGATTGCAAGATAACCAAACAAAACTTTTAGTGGATTTCTACTTATTTTATTAAATATCATCTCCACCAAACAGGACAAGCTTGCATCTGTTATAGTTTTGGAGAAAAATGTGTTCATTTCATGTATGCGCGAAATGCTTTAAAAATGGCTTTAAAATGGGTTTGGAGCATGGAGACGATTATCTCGGGATTGCAAGATAACCAAACAAAACTTTTAGTGGATTTCTACTTATTTTATTAAATATCATCTCCACCAAACAGGACAAGCTTGCATCTGTTATAGTTTTGGAGAAAAATGTGTTCATTTCATGTATGCGCGAAATGCCTTAAAAATGGCTTTAAAATGGATTTGGAGCATGGAGACGATTATCTCGGGATTGCAAGATAACCAAACAAAACTTTTAGTGGATTTCTACTTATTTAATTAAATATCATCTCCACCAAACAGGACAAGCTTGCATCTGTTATAGTTTTGGAGAAAAATGTGTTCATTTCATGTATGCGCGAAATGCCTTAAAAATGGCTTTAAAATGGATTTGGAGCATGGAGACGATTATCTCGGGATTGCAAGATAACCAAACAAAACTTTTAGTGGATTTCTACTTATTTTATTAAATATCATCTCCACCAAACAGGACAAGCTTGCATCTGTTATAGTTTTGGAGAAAATGTGTTCATTTCATTTATGCGCGAAATGCCTTAGAAATGGCTTTAAAATGGATTTGGAGCATGGAGACGATTATCTCGGGATTGCAAGATAACCAAACAAAACTTTTAGTGGATTTCTACTTATTTTATTAAATATCATCTCCACCAAACAGGACAAGCTTGCATCTGTTATAGTTTTGGAGAAAAATGTGTTCATTTCATGTATGCGCGAAATGCCTTAAAAATGGCTTTAAAATGGATTTGGAGCATGGAGACGATTATCTCGGGATTGCAAGATAACCAAACAAAACTTTTAGTGGATTTCTACTTATTTTATTAAATATCATCTCCACCAAACAGGACAAGCTTGCATCTGTTATAGTTTTGGAGAAAAATGTGTTCATTTCATGTATGCGCGAAATGCCTTAAAAATGGCTTTAAAATGGACTTGGAGCATGGAGACGATTATCTCGGGATTGCAAGATAACCAAACAAAACTTTTAGTGGATTTCTACTTATTTTATTAAATATCATCTCCACCAAACAGGACAAGCTTGCATCTGTTATAGTTTTGGAGAAAAATGTGTTCATTTCCTGTATGCGCGAAATGCCTTAGAAATGGCTTTAAAATGGATTTGGAGCATGGAGACGATTATCTCGGGATTGCAAGATAACCAAACAAAACTTTTAGTGGATTTCTACTTATTTTATTAAATATCATCTCCACCAAACAGGACAAGCTTGCATCTGTTATAGTTTTGGAGAAAAATGTGTTCATTTCATGTATGCGCGAAATGCCTTAAAAATGGCTTTAAAATGGATTTGGAGAATGGAGACGATTATCTCGGGATTGCAAGATAACCAAACAAAACTTTTAGTGGATTTCTACTTATTTTATTAAATATCATCTCCACCAAACAGGACAAGCTTGCATCTGTTATAGTTTTGGAGAAAAATGTGTTCATTTCATTTATGCGCGAAATGCCTTAGAAATGGCTTTAAAATGGATTTGGAGCATGGAGACGATTATCTCGGGATTGCAAGATAACCAAACAAAACTTTTAGTGGATTTCTACTTATTTTATTAAATATCATCTCCACCAAACAGGACAAGCTTGCATCTGTTATAGTAGTTTTGGAGAAAAATGTGTTCATTTCATGTATGCGCGAAATGCCTTAAAAATGGCTTTAAAATGGATTTGGAGCATGGAGACGATTATCTCGGGATTGCAAGATAACCAAACAAAACTTTTAGTGGATTTCTACTTATTTAATTAAATATCATCTCCACCAAACAGGACAAGCTTGCATCTGTTATAGTTTTGGAGAAAAATGTGTTCATTTCATTTATGCGCGAAATGCCTTAGAAATGGCTTTAAAATGGATTTGGAGCATGGAGACGATTATCTCGGGATTGCAAGATAACCAAACAAAACTTTTAGTGGATTTCTACTTATTTAATTAAATATCATCTCCACCAAACAGGACAAGCTTGCATCTGTTATAGTTTTGGAGAAAAATGTGTTCATTTCATTTATGCGCGAAATGCCTTAGAAATGGCTTTAAAATGGATTTGGAGCATGGAGACGATTATCTCGGGATTGCAAGATAACCAAACAAAACTTTTAGTGGATTTCTACTTATTTTATTAAATATCATCTCCACCAAACAGGACAAGCTTGCATCTGTTATAGTTTTGGAGAAAAATGTGTTCATTTCATGTATGCGCGAAATGCCTTAAAAATGGCTTTAAAATGGATTTGGAGCATGGAGACGATTATCTCGGGATTGCAAGATAACCAAACAAAACTTTTAGTGGATTTCTACTTATTTAATTAAATATCATCTCCACCAAACAGGACAAGCTTGCATCTGTTATCGTTTTGGAGAAAAATGTGTTCATTTCATTTATGCGCGAAATGCCTTAGAAATGGCTTTAAAATGGATTTGGAGCATGGAGACGATTATCTCGGGATTGCAAGATAACCAAACAAAACTTTTAGTGGATTTCTACTTATTTTATTAAATATCATCTCCACCAAACAGGACAAGCTTGCATCTGTTATAGTTTTGGAGAAAAATGTGGTTCATTTCATGTATGCGCGAAATGCCTTAAAAATGGCTTTAAAATGGATTTGGAGCATGGAGACGATTATCTCGGGATTGCAAGATAACCAAACAAAACTTTTAGTGGATTTCTACTTATTTTATTAAATATCATCTCCACCAAACAGGACAAGCTTGCATCTGTTATAGTTTTGGAGAAAAATGTGTTCATTTCATTTATGCGCGAAATGCCTTAGAAATGGCTTTAAAATGGATTTGGAGCATGGAGACGATTATCTCGGGATTGCAAGATAACCAAACAAAACTTTTAGTGGATTTCTACTTATTTTATTAAATATCATCTCCACCAAACAGGACAAGCTTGCATCTGTTATAGTTTTGGAGAAAAATGTGTTCATTTCATGTATGCGCGAAATGCCTTAAAAATGGCTTTAAAATGGATTTGGAGCATGGAGACGATTATCTCGGGATTGCAAGATAACCAAACAAAACTTTTAGTGGATTTCTACTTATTTTATTAAATATCATCTCCACCAAACAGGACAAGCTTGCATCTGTTATAGTTTTGGAGAAAAATGTGTTCATTTCATTTATGCGCGAAATGCCTTAGAAATGGCTTTAAAATGGATTTGGAGCATGGAGACGATTATCTCGGGATTGCAAGATAACCAAACAAAACTTTTAGTGGATTTCTACTTATTTTATTAAATATCATCTCCACCAAACAGGACAAGCTTGCATCTGTTATGGTTTTGGAGAAAAATGTGTTCATTTCATGTATGCGCGAAATGCCTTAAAAATGGCTTTAAAATGGATTTGGAGCATGGAGACGATTATCTCGGGATTGCAAGATAACCAAACAAAACTTTTAGTGGATTTCTACTTATTTTATTAAATATCATCTCCACCAAACAGGACAAGCTTGCATCTGTTATAGTTTTGGAGAAAAATGTGTTCATTTCATGTATGCGCGAAATGCCTTAAAAATGGCTTTAAAATGGATTTGGAGCATGGAGACGATTATCTCGGGATTGCAAGATAACCAAACAAAACTTTTAGTGGATTTCTACTTATTTTATTAAATATCATCTCCACCAAACAGGACAAGCTTGCATCTGTTATAGTTTTGGAGAAAAATGTGTTCATTTCATGTATGCGCGAAATGCCTTAAAAATGGCTTTAAAATGGATTTGGAGCATGGAGACGATTATCTCGGGATTGCAAGATAACCAAACAAAACTTTTAGTGGATTTCTACTTATTTTATTAAATATCATCTCCACCAAATAGGACAAGCTTGCATCTGTTATAGTTTTGGAGAAAAATGTGTTCATTTCATTTATGCGCGAAATGCCTTAGAAATGGCTTTAAAATGGATTTGGAGCATGGAGACGATTATCTCGGGATTGCAAGATAACCAAACAAAACTTTTAGTGGATTTCTACTTATTTTATTAAATATCATCTCCACCAAACAGGACAAGCTTGCATCTGTTATAGTTTTGGAGAAAAATGTGTTCATTTCATTTATGCGCGAAATGCCTTAGAAATGGCTTTAAAATGGATTTGGAGCATGGAGACGATTATCTCGGGATTGCAAGATAACCAAACAAAACTTTTAGTGGATTTCTACTTATTTTATTAAATATCATCTCCACCAAACAGGACAAGCTTGCATCTGCTATAGTTTTGGAGAAAAATGTGTTCATTTCATGTATGCGCGAAATGCCTTAAAATGGCTTTAAAATGGATTTGGAGCATGGAGACGATTATCTCGGGATTGCAAGATAACCAAACAAAACTTTTAGTGGATTTCTACTTATTTAATTAAATATCATCTCCACCAAACAGGACAAGCTTGCATCTGTTATAGTTTTGGAGAAAAATGTGTTCATTTCATGTATGCGCGAAATGCCTTAAAAATGGCTTTAAAATGGATTTGGAGCATGGAGACGATTATCTCGGGATTGCAAGATAACCAAACAAAACTTTTAGTGGATTTCTACTTATTTTATTAAATATCATCTCCACCAAATAGGACAAGCTTGCATCTGTTATAGTTTTGGAGAAAAATGTGTTCATTTCATTTATGCGCGAAATGCCTTAGAAATGGCTTTAAAATGGATTTGGAGCATGGAGACGATTATCTCGGGATTGCAAGATAACCAAACAAAACTTTTAGTGGATTTCTACTTATTTTATTAAATATCATCTCCACCAAACAGGACAAGCTTGCATCTGTTATAGTTTTGGAGAAAAATGTGTTCATTTCATTTTGCGCGAAATGCCTTAGAAATGGCTTTAAAATGGATTTGGAGCATGGAGACGATTATCTCGGGATTGCAAGATAACCAAACAAAACTTTTAGTGGATTTCTACTTATTTTATTAAATATCATCTCCACCAAACAGGACAAGCTTGCATCTGCTATAGTTTTGGAGAAAATGTGTTCATTTCATGTATGCGCGAAATGCCTTAAAAATGGCTTTAAAATGGATTTGGAGCATGGAGACGATTATCTCGGGATTGCAAGATAACCAAACAAAACTTTTAGTGGATTTCTACTTATTTTATTAAATATCATCTCCACCAAACAGGACAAGCTTGCATCTGTTATAGTTTTGGAGAAAAATGTGTTCATTTCATGTATGCGCGAAATGCCTTAAAAATGGCTTTAAAATGGATTTGGAGCATGGAGACGATTATCTCGGGATTGCAAGATAACCAAACAAAACTTTTAGTGGATTTCTACTTATTTAATTAAATATCATCTCCACCAAACAGGACAAGCTTGCATCTGTTATAGTTTTGGAGAAAAATGTGTTCATTTCATGTATGCGCGAAATGCCTTAAAAATGGCTTTAAAATGGATTTGGAGCATGGAGACGATTATCTCGGGATTGCAAGATAACCAAACAAAACTTTTAGTGGATTTCTACTTATTTTATTAAATATCATCTCCACCAAACAGGACAAGCTTGCATCTGTTATAGTTTTGGAGAAAAATGTGTTCATTTCATTTATGCGCGAAATGCCTTAGAAATGGCTTTAAAATGGATTTGGAGCATGGAGACGATTATCTCGGGATTGCAAGATAACCAAACAAAACTTTTAGTGGATTTCTACTTATTTTATTAAATATCATCTCCACCAAACAGGACAAGCTTGCATCTGTTATAGTTTTGGAGAAAAATGTGTTCATTTCATGTATGCGCGAAATGCCTTAAAAATGGCTTTAAAATGGATTTGGAGCATGGAGACGATTATCTCGGGATTGCAAGATAACCAAACAAAACTTTTAGTGGATTTCTACTTATTTAATTAAATATCATCTCCACCAAACAGGACAAGCTTGCATCTGTTATAGTTTTGGAGAAAAATGTGTTCATTTCATTTATGCGCGAAATGCCTTAGAAATGGCTTTAAAATGGATTTGGAGCATGGAGACGATTATCTCAGGATTGCAAGATAACCAAACAAAACTTTTAGTGGATTTCTACTTATTTTATTAAATATTATCTCCACCAAACAGGACAAGCTTGCATCTGTTATAGTTTTGGAGAAAAATGTGTTCATTTCATGTATGCGCGAAATGCCTTAAAAATGGCTTTAAAATGGATTTGGAGCATGGAGACGATTATCTCGGGATTGCAAGATAACCAAACAAAACTTTTAGTGGATTTCTACTTATTTTATTAAATATCATCTCCACCAAACAGGACAAGCTTGCATCTGTTATAGTTTTGGAGAAAAATGTGTTCATTTCATTTATGCGCGAAATGCCTTAGAAATGGCTTTAAAATGGATTTGGAGCCTGGAGACGATTATCTCGGGATTGCAAGATAACCAAACAAAACTTTTAGTGGATTTCTACTTATTTTATTAAATATCATCTCCACCAAACAGGACAAGCTTGCATCTGTTATAGTTTTGGAGAAAAATGTGTTCATTTCATGTATGCGCGAAATGCCTTAAAAATGGCTTTAAAATGGATTTGGAGCATGGAGACGATTATCTCGGGATTGCAAGATAACCAAACAAAACTTTTAGTGGATTTCTACTTATTTTATTAAATATCATCTCCACCAAACAGGACAAGCTTGCATCTGTTATAGTTTTGGAGAAAAATGTGTTCATTTCATGTATGCGCGAAATGCCTTAAAAATGGCTTTAAAATGGATTTGGAGCATGGAGACGATTATCTCGGGATTGCAAGATAACCAAACAAAACTTTTAGTGGATTTCTACTTATTTTATTAAATATCATCTCCACCAAACAGGACAAGCTTGCATCTGTTATAGTTTTGGAGAAAAATGTGTTCATTTCATGTATGCGCGAAATGCCTTAAAATGGCTTTAAAATGGATTTGGAGCATGGAGACGATTATCTCGGGATTGCAAGATAACCAAACAAAACTTTTAGTGGATTTCTACTTATTTAATTAAATATCATCTCCACCAAACAGGACAAGCTTGCATCTGTTATAGTTTTGGAGAAAAATGTGTTCATTTCATTTATGCGCGAAATGCCTTAGAAATGGCTTTAAAATGGATTTGGAGCATGGAGGACGATTATCTCGGGATTGCAAGATAACCAAACAAAACTTTTAGTGGATTTCTACTTATTTTATTAAATATCATCTCCACCAAACAGGACAAGCTTGCATCTGTTATAGTTTTGGAGAAAAATGTGTTCATTTCATGTATGCGCGAAATGCCTTAAAAATGGCTTTAAAATGGATTTGGAGCATGGAGACGATTATCTCGGGATTGCAAGATAACCAAACAAAACTTTTAGTGGATTTCTACTTATTTAATTAAATATCATCTCCACCAAACAGGACAAGCTTGCATCTGTTATAGTTTTGGAGAAAAATGTGTTCATTTCATTTATGCGCGAAATGCCTTAGAAATGGCTTTAAAATGGATTTGGAGCATGGAGACGATTATCTCGGGATTGCAAGATAACCAAACAAAACTTTTAGTGGATTTCTACTTATTTTATTAAATATCATCTCCACCAAACAGGACAAGCTTGCATCTGTTATAGTTTTGGAGAAAAATGTGTTCATTTCATGTATGCGCGAAATGCCTTAAAAATGGCTTTAAAATGGATTTGGAGCATGGAGACGATTATCTCGGGATTGCAAGATAACCAAACAAAACTTTTAGTGGATTTCTACTTATTTTATTAAATATCATCTCCACCAAACAGGACAAGCTTGCATCTGTTATAGTTTTGGAGAAAAATGTGTTCATTTCATGTATGCGCGAAATGCCTTAAAAATGGCTTTAAAATGGATTTGGAGCATGGAGACGATTATCTCGGGATTGCAAGATAACCAAACAAAACTTTTAGTGGATTTCTACTTATTTAATTAAATATCATCTCCACCAAACAGGACAAGCTTGCATCTGTTATAGTTTTGGAGAAAAATGTGTTCATTTCATGTATGCGCGAAATGCCTTAGAAATGGCTTTAAAATGGATTTGGAGCATGGAGACGATTATCTCGGGATTGCAAGATAACCAAACAAAACTTTTAGTGGATTTCTACTTATTTAATTAAATATCATCTCCACCAAACAGGACAAGCTTGCATCTGTTATAGTTTTGGAGAAAAATGTGTTCATTTCATGTATGCGCGAAATGCCTTAAAAATGGCTTTAAAATGGATTTGGAGCATGGAGACGATTATCTCGGGATTGCAAGATAACCAAACAAAACTTTTAGTGGATTTCTACTTATTTTATTAAATATCATCTCCACCAAACAGGACAAGCTTGCATCTGTTATAGTTTTGGAGAAAAATGTGTTCATTTCATGTATGCGCGAAATGCCTTAAAAATGGCTTTAAAATGGATTTGGAGCATGGAGACGATTATCTCGGGATTGCAAGATAACCAAACAAAACTTTTAGTGGATTTCTACTTATTTTATTAAATATCATCTCCACCAAACAGGACAAGCTTGCATCTGTTATAGTTTTGGAGAAAAATGTGTTCATTTCATGTATGCGCGAAATGCCTTAAAAATGGCTTTAAAATGGATTTGGAGCATGGAGACGATTATCTCGGGATTGCAAGATAACCAAACAAAACTTTTAGTGGATTTCTACTTATTTAATTAAATATCATCTCCACCAAACAGGACAAGCTTGCATCTGTTATAGTTTTGGAGAAAAATGTGTTCATTTCATGTATGCGCGAAATGCCTTAAAAATGGCTTTAAAATGGATTTGGAGCATGGAGACGATTATCTCGGATTGCAAGATAACCAAACAAAACTTTTAGTGGATTTCTACTTATTTTATTAAATATCATCTCCACCAAACAGGACAAGCTTGCATCTGTTATAGTTTTGGAGAAAAATGTGTTCATTTCATTTATGCGCGAAATGCCTTAGAAATGGCTTTAAAATGGATTTGGAGCATGGAGACGATTATCTCGGGATTGCAAGATAACCAAACAAAACTTTTAGTGGATTTCTACTTATTTTATTAAATATCATCTCCACCAAACAGGACAAGCTTGCATCTGTTATAGTTTTGGAGAAAAATGTGTTCATTTCATGTATGCGCGAAATGCCTTAAAAATGGCTTTAAAATGGATTTGGAGCATGGAGACGATTATCTCGGGATTGCAAGATAACCAAACAAAACTTTTAGTGGATTTCTACTTATTTTATTAAATATCATCTCCACCAAACAGGACAAGCTTGCATCTGTTATAGTTTTGGAGAAAAATGTGTTCATTTCATGTATGCGCGAAATGCCTTAGAAATGGCTTTAAAATGGATTTGGAGCATGGAGACGATTATCTCGGGATTGCAAGATAACCAAACAAAACTTTTAGTGGATTTCTACTTATTTTATTAAATATCATCTCCACCAAACAGGACAAGCTTGCATCTGTTATAGTTTTGGAGAAAAATGTGTTCATTTCATTTATGCGCGAAATGCCTTAGAAATGGCTTTAAAATGGATTTGGAGCATGGAGACGATTATCTCGGGATTGCAAGATAACCAAACAAAACTTTTAGTGGATTTCTACTTATTTTATTAAATATCATCTCCACCAAACAGGACAAGCTTGCATCTGTTATAGTTTTGGAGAAAAATGTGTTCATTTCATGTATGCGCGAAATGCCTTAAAAATGGCTTTAAAATGGATTTGGAGCATGGAGACGATTATCTCGGGATTGCAAGATAACCAAACAAAACTTTTAGTGGATTTCTACTTATTTAATTAAATATCATCTCCACCAAACAGGACAAGCTTGCATCTGTTATAGTTTTGGAGAAAAATGTGTTCATTTCATTTATGCGCGAAATGCCTTAGAAATGGCTTTAAAATGGATTTGGAGCATGGAGACGATTATCTCGGGATTGCAAGATAACCAAACAAAACTTTTAGTGGATTTCTACTTATTTTATTAAATATCATCTCCACCAAACAGGACAAGCTTGCATCTGTTATAGTTTTGGAGAAAAATGTGTTCATTTCATGTATGCGCGAAATGCCTTAAAAATGGCTTTAAAATGGATTTGGAGCATGGAGACGATTATCTCGGGATTGCAAGATAACCAAACAAAACTTTTAGTGGATTTCTACTTATTTAATTAAATATCATCTCCACCAAACAGGACAAGCTTGCATCTGTTATAGTTTTGGAGAAAAATGTGTTCATTTCATTTATGCGCGAAATGCCTTAGAAATGGCTTTAAAATGGATTTGGAGCATGGAGACGATTATCTCGGGATTGCAAGATAACCAAACAAAACTTTTAGTGGATTTCTACTTATTTTATTAAATATCATCTCCACCAAACAGGACAAGCTTGCATCTGTTATAGTTTTGGAGAAAAATGTGTTCATTTCATGTATGCGCGAAATGCCTTAAAAATGGCTTTAAAATGGATTTGGAGCATGGAGACGATTATCTCGGGATTGCAAGATAACCAAACAAAACTTTTAGTGGATTTCTACTTATTTTATTAAATATCATCTCCACCAAACAGGACAAGCTTGCATCTGTTATAGTTTTGGAGAAAAATGTGTTCATTTCATTTATGCGCGAAATGCCTTAGAAATGGCTTTAAAATGGATTTGGAGCATGGAGACGATTATCTCGGGATTGCAAGATAACCAAACAAAACTTTTAGTGGATTTCTACTTATTTTATTAAATATCATCTCCACCAAACAGGACAAGCTTGCATCTGTTATAGTTTTGGAGAAAAATGTGTTCATTTCATGTATGCGCGAAATGCCTTAAAAATGGCTTTAAAATGGATTTGGAGCATGGAGACGATTATCTCGGGATTGCAAGATAACCAAACAAAACTTTTAGTGGATTTCTACTTATTTTATTAAATATCATCTCCACCAAACAGGACAAGCTTGCATCTGTTATAGTTTTGGAGAAAAATGTGTTCATTTCATGTATGCGCGAAATGCCTTAAAAATGGCTTTAAAATGGATTTGGAGCATGGAGACGATTATCTCGGGATTGCAAGATAACCAAACAAAACTTTTAGTGGATTTCTACTTATTTTATTAAATATCATCTCCACCAAACAGGACAAGCTTGCATCTGTTATAGTTTTGGAGAAAAATGTGTTCATTTCATGTATGCGCGAAATGCCTTAAAAATGGCTTTAAAATGGATTTGGAGCATGGAGACGATTATCTCGGGATTGCAAGATAACCAAACAAAACTTTTAGTGGATTTCTACTTATTTTATTAAATATCATCTCCACCAAACAGGACAAGCTTGCATCTGTTATAGTTTTGGAGAAAAATGTGTTCATTTCATGTATGCGCGAAATGCCTTAAAAATGGCTTTAAAATGGATTTGGAGCATGGAGACGATTATCTCGGGATTGCAAGATAACCAAACAAAACTTTTAGTGGATTTCTACTTATTTTATTAAATATCATCTCCACCAAACAGGACAAGCTTGCATCTGTTATAGTTTTGGAGAAAAATGTGTTCATTTCATGTATGCGCGAAATGCCTTAAAAATGGCTTTAAAATGGATTTGGAGCATGGAGACGATTATCTCGGGATTGCAAGATAACCAAACAAAACTTTTAGTGGATTTCTACTTATTTTATTAAATATCATCTCCACCAAACAGGACAAGCTTGCATCTGTTATAGTTTTGGAGAAAAATGTGTTCATTTCATGTATGCGCGAAATGCCTTAGAAATGGCTTTAAAATGGATTTGGAGCATGGAGACGATTATCTCGGGATTGCAAGATAACCAAACAAAACTTTTAGTGGATTTCTACTTATTTTATTAAATATCATCTCCACCAAACAGGACAAGCTTGCATCTGTTATAGTTTTGGAGAAAAATGTGTTCATTTCATGTATGCGCGAAATGCCTTAAAAATGGCTTTAAAATGGATTTGGAGCATGGAGACGATTATCTCGGGATTGCAAGATAACCAAACAAAACTTTTAGTGGATTTCTACTTATTTTATTAAATATCATCTCCACCAAACAGGACAAGCTTGCATCTGTTATAGTTTTGGAGAAAAATGTGTTCATTTCATGTATGCGCGAAATGCCTTAAAAATGGCTTTAAAATGGATTTGGAGCATGGAGACGATTATCTCGGGATTGCAAGATAACCAAACAAAACTTTTAGTGGATTTCTACTTATTTTATTAAATATCATCTCCACCAAACAGGACAAGCTTGCATCTGTTATAGTTTTGGAGAAAAATGTGTTCATTTCATGTATGCGCGAAATGCCTTAAAAATGGCTTTAAAATGGATTTGGAGCATGGAGACGATTATCTCGGGATTGCAAGATAACCAAACAAAACTTTTAGTGGATTTCTACTTATTTTATTAAATATCATCTCCACCAAACAGGACAAGCTTGCATCTGTTATAGTTTTGGAGAAAAATGTGTTCATTTCATGTATGCGCGAAATGCCTTAAAAATGGCTTTAAAATGGATTTGGAGCATGGAGACGATTATCTCGGGATTGCAAGATAACCAAACAAAACTTTTAGTGGATTTCTACTTATTTTATTAAATATCATCTCCACCAAACAGGACAAGCTTGCATCTGTTATAGTTTTGGAGAAAAATGTGTTCATTTCATGTATGCGCGAAATGCCTTAAAAATGGCTTTAAAATGGATTTGGAGCATGGAGACGATTATCTCGGGATTGCAAGATAACCAAACAAAACTTTTAGTGGATTTCTACTTATTTTATTAAATATCATCTCCACCAAACAGGACAAGCTTGCATCTGTTATAGTTTTGGAGAAAAATGTGTTCATTTCATGTATGCGCGAAATGCCTTAAAAATGGCTTTAAAATGGATTTGGAGCATGGAGACGATTATCTCGGGATTGCAAGATAACCAAACAAAACTTTTAGTGGATTTCTACTTATTTAATTAAATATCATCTCCACCAAACAGGACAAGCTTGCATCTGTTATAGTTTTGGAGAAAAATGTGTTCATTTCATGTATGCGCGAAATGCCTTAAAAATGGCTTTAAAATGGATTTGGAGCATGGAGACGATTATCTCGGGATTGCAAGATAACCAAACAAAACTTTTAGTGGATTTCTACTTATTTAATTAAATATCATCTCCACCAAACAGGACAAGCTTGCATCTGTTATAGTTTTGGAGAAAAATGTGTTCATTTCATTTATGCGCGAAATGCCTTAGAAATGGCTTTAAAATGGATTTGGAGCATGGAGACGATTATCTCGGGATTGCAAGATAACCAAACAAAACTTTTAGTGGATTTCTACTTATTTTATTAAATATCATCTCCACCAAACAGGACAAGCTTGCATCTGTTATAGTTTTGGAGAAAAATGTGTTCATTTCATGTATGCGCGAAATGCCTTAAAAATGGCTTTAAAATGGATTTGGAGCATGGAGACGATTATCTCGGGATTGCAAGATAACCAAACAAAACTTTTAGTGGATTTCTACTTATTTTATTAAATATCATCTCCACCAAACAGGACAAGCTTGCATCTGTTATAGTTTTGGAGAAAAATGTGTTCATTTCATTTATGCGCGAAATGCCTTAGAAATGGCTTTAAAATGGATTTGGAGCATGGAGACGATTATCTCGGGATTGCAAGATAACCAAACAAAACTTTTAGTGGATTTCTACTTATTTTATTAAATATCATCTCCACCAAACAGGACAAGCTTGCATCTGTTATAGTTTTGGAGAAAAATGTGTTCATTTCATGTATGCGCGAAATGCCTTAAAAATGGCTTTAAAATGGATTTGGAGCATGGAGACGATTATCTCGGGATTGCAAGATAACCAAACAAAACTTTTAGTGGATTTCTACTTATTTAATTAAATATCATCTCCACCAAACAGGACAAGCTTGCATCTGTTATAGTTTTGGAGAAAAATGTGTTCATTTCATGTATGCGCGAAATGCCTTAAAAATGGCTTTAAAATGGATTTGGAGCATGGAGACGATTATCTCGGGATTGCAAGATAACCAAACAAAACTTTTAGTGGATTTCTACTTATTTAATTAAATATCATCTCCACCAAACAGGACAAGCTTGCATCTGTTATAGTTTTGGAGAAAAATGTGTTCATTTCATTTATGCGCGAAATGCCTTAGAAATGGCTTTAAAATGGATTTGGAGCATGGAGACGATTATCTCGGGATTGCAAGATAACCAAACAAAACTTTTAGTGGATTTCTACTTATTTTATTAAATATCATCTCCACCAAACAGGACAAGCTTGCATCTGTTATAGTTTTGGAGAAAAATGTGTTCATTTCATGTATGCGCGAAATGCCTTAAAAATGGCTTTAAAATGGATTTGGAGCATGGAGACGATTATCTCGGGATTGCAAGATAACCAAACAAAACTTTTAGTGGATTTCTACTTATTTTATTAAATATCATCTCCACCAAACAGGACAAGCTTGCATCTGTTATAGTTTTGGAGAAAAATGTGTTCATTTCATGTATGCGCGAAATGCTTTAAAAATGGCTTTAAAATGGGTTTGGAGCATGGAGACGATTATCTCGGGATTGCAAGATAACCAAACAAAACTTTTAGTGGATTTCTACTTATTTTATTAAATATCATCTCCACCAAACAGGACAAGCTTGCATCTGTTATAGTTTTGGAGAAAAATGTGTTCATTTCATGTATGCGCGAAATGCCTTAAAAATAGCTTTAAAATGGATTTGGAGCATGGAGACGATTATCTCGGGATTGCAAGATAACCAAACAAAACTTTTAGTGGATTTCTACTTATTTAATTAAATATCATCTCCACCAAACAGGACAAGCTTGCATCTGTTATAGTTTTGGAGAAAAATGTGTTCATTTCATGTATGCGCGAAATGCCTTAAAAATGGCTTTAAAATGGATTTGGAGCATGGAGACGATTATCTCTGGATTGCAAGATAACCAAACAAAACTTTTAGTGGATTTCTACTTATTTTATTAAATATCATCTCCACCAAACAGGACAAGCTTGCATCTGTTATAGTTTTGGAGAAAAATGTGTTCATTTCATTTATGCGCGAAATGCCTTAGAAATGGCTTTAAAATGGATTTGGAGCATGGAGACGATTATCTCGGGATTGCAAGATAACCAAACAAAACTTTTAGTGGATTTCTACTTATTTTATTAAATATCATCTCCACCAAACAGGACAAGCTTGCATCTGTTATAGTTTTGGAGAAAAATGTGTTCATTTCATGTATGCGCGAAATGCCTTAAAAATGGCTTTAAAATGGATTTGGAGCATGGAGACGATTATCTCGGGATTGCAAGATAACCAAACAAAACTTTTAGTGGATTTCTACTTATTTTATTAAATATCATCTCCACCAAACAGGACAAGCTTGCATCTGTTATAGTTTTGGAGAAAAATGTGTTCATTTCATGTATGCGCGAAATGCCTTAAAAATGGCTTTAAAATGGACTTGGAGCATTGAGACGATTATCTCGGGATTGCAAGATAACCAAACAAAACTTTTAGTGGATTTCTACTTATTTTATTAAATATCATCTCCACCAAACAGGACAAGCTTGCATCTGTTATAGTTTTGGAGAAAAATGTGTTCATTTCATGTATGCGCGAAATGCCTTAAAAATGGCTTTAAAATGGATTTGGAGCATGGAGACGATTATCTCGGGATTGCAAGATAACCAAACAAAACTTTTAGTGGATTTCTACTTATTTAATTAAATATCATCTCCACCAAACAGGACAAGCTTGCATCTGTTATAGTTTTGGAGAAAAATGTGTTCATTTCCTGTATGCGCGAAATGCCTTAGAAATGGCTTTAAAATGGATTTGGAGCATGGAGACGATTATCTCGGGATTGCAAGATAACCAAACAAAACTTTTAGTGGATTTCTACTTATTTTATTAAATATCATCTCCACCAAACAGGACAAGCTTGAATCTGTTATAGTTTTGGAGAAAAATGTGTTCATTTCATGTATGCGCGAAATGCCTTAAAAATGGCTTTAAAATGGATTTGGAGAATGGAGACGATTATCTCGGGATTGCAAGATAACCAAACAAAACTTTTAGTGGATTTCTACTTATTTTATTAAATATCATCTCCACCAAACAGGACAAGCTTGCATCTGTTATAGTTTTGGAGAAAAATGTGTTCATTTCATTTATGCGCGAAATGCCTTAGAAATGGCTTTAAAATGGATTTGGAGCATGGAGACGATTATCTCGGGATTGCAAGATAACCAAACAAAACTTTTAGTGGATTTCTACTTATTTTATTAAATATCATCTCCACCAAACAGGACAAGCTTGCATCTGTTATAGTTTTGGAGAAAAATGTGTTCATTTCATGTATGCGCGAAATGCCTTAAAAATGGCTTTAAAATGGATTTGGAGCATGGAGACGATTATCTCGGGATTGCAAGATAACCAAACAAAACTTTTAGTGGATTTCTACTTATTTAATTAAATATCATCTCCACCAAACAGGACAAGCTTGCATCTGTTATAGTTTTGGAGAAAAATGTGTTCATTTCATTTATGCGCGAAATGCCTTAGAAATGGCTTTAAAATGGATTTGGAGCATGGAGACGATTATCTCGGGATTGCAAGATAACCAAACAAAACTTTTAGTGGATTTCTACTTATTTAATTAAATATCATCTCCACCAAACAGGACAAGCTTGCATCTGTTATAGTTTTGGAGAAAAATGTGTTCATTTCATTTATGCGCGAAATGCCTTAGAAATGGCTTTAAAATGGATTTGGAGCATGGAGACGATTATCTCGGGATTGCAAGATAACCAAACAAAACTTTTAGTGGATTTCTACTTATTTTATTAAATATCATCTCCACCAAACAGGACAAGCTTGCATCTGTTATAGTTTTGGAGAAAAATGTGTTCATTTCATGTATGCGCGAAATGCCTTAAAAATGGCTTTAAAATGGATTTGGAGCATGGAGACGATTATCTCGGGATTGCAAGATAACCAAACAAAACTTTTAGTGGATTTCTACTTATTTTATTAAATATTATCTCCACCAAACAGGACAAGCTTGCATCTGTTATAGTTTTGGAGAAAAATGTGTTCATTTCATTTATGCGCGAAATGCCTTAGAAATGGCTTTAAAATGGATTTGGAGCATGGAGACGATTATCTCGGGATTGCAAGATAACCAAACAAAACTTTTAGTGGATTTCTACTTATTTTATTAAATATCATCTCCACCAAACAGGACAAGCTTGCATCTGTTATAGTTTTGGAGAAAAATGTGTTCATTTCATGTATGCGCGAAATGCCTTAAAAATGGCTTTAAAATGGATTTGGAGCATGGAGACGATTATCTCGGGATTGCAAGATAACCAAACAAAACTTTTAGTGGATTTCTACTTATTTTATTAAATATCATCTCCACCAAACAGGACAAGCTTGCATCTGTTATAGTTTTGGAGAAAAATGTGTTCATTTCATGTATGCGCGAAATGCCTTAAAAATGGCTTTAAAATGGATTTGGAGCATGGAGACGATTATCTCGGGATTGCAAGATAACCAAACAAAACTTTTAGTGGATTTCTACTTATTTTATTAAATATCATCTCCACCAAACAGGACAAGCTTGCATCTGTTATAGTTTTGGAGAAAAATGTGTTCATTTCATGTATGCGCGAAATGCCTTAAAAATGGCTTTAAAATGGATTTGGAGCATGGAGACGATTATCTCGGGATTGCAAGATAACCAAACAAAACTTTTAGTGGATTTCTACTTATTTTATTAAATATCATCTCCACCAAACAGGACAAGCTTGCATCTGTTATAGTTTTGGAGAAAAATGTGTTCATTTCATGTATGCGCGAAATGCCTTAAAAATGGCTTTAAAATGGATTTGGAGCATGGAGACGATTATCTCGGGATTGCAAGATAACCAAACAAAACTTTTAGTGGATTTCTACTTATTTTATTAAATATCATCTCCACCAAACAGGACAAGCTTGCATCTGTTATAGTTTTGGAGAAAAATGTGTTCATTTCATGTATGCGCGAAATGCCTTAAAAATGGCTTTAAAATGGATTTGGAGCATGGAGACGATTATCTCGGGATTGCAAGATAACCAAACAAAACTTTTAGTGGATTTCTACTTATTTTATTAAATATCATCTCCACCAAACAGGACAAGCTTGCATCTGTTATAGTTTTGGAGAAAAATGTGTTCATTTCATGTATGCGCGAAATGCCTTAAAAATGGCTTTAAAATGGATTTGGAGCATGGAGACGATTATCTCGGGATTGCAAGATAACCAAACAAAACTTTTAGTGGATTTCTACTTATTTTATTAAATATCATCTCCACCAAACAGGACAAGCTTGCATCTGTTATAGTTTTGGAGAAAAATGTGTTCATTTCATGTATGCGCGAAATGCCTTAAAAATGGCTTTAAAATGGATTTGGAGCATGGAGACGATTATCTCGGGATTGCAAGATAACCAAACAAAACTTTTAGTGGATTTCTACTTATTTTATTAAATATCATCTCCACCAAACAGGACAAGCTTGCATCTGTTATAGTTTTGGAGAAAAATGTGTTCATTTCATGTATGCGCGAAATGCCTTAAAAATGGCTTTAAAATGGATTTGGAGCATGGAGACGATTATCTCGGGATTGCAAGATAACCAAACAAAACTTTTAGTGGATTTCTACTTATTTTATTAAATATCATCTCCACCAAACAGGACAAGCTTGCATCTGTTATAGTTTTGGAGAAAAATGTGTTCATTTCATGTATGCGCGAAATGCCTTAAAAATGGCTTTAAAATGGATTTGGAGCATGGAGACGATTATCTCGGGATTGCAAGATAACCAAACAAAACTTTTAGTGGATTTCTACTTATTTAATTAAATATCATCTCCACCAAACAGGACAAGCTTGCATCTGTTATAGTTTTGGAGAAAAATGTGTTCATTTCATTTATGCGCGAAATGCCTTAGAAATGGCTTTAAAATGGATTTGGAGCATGGAGACGATTATCTCGGGATTGCAAGATAACCAAACAAAACTTTTAGTGGATTTCTACTTATTTTATTAAATATCATCTCCACCAAACAGGACAAGCTTGCATCTGTTATAGTTTTGGAGAAAAATGTGTTCATTTCATTTATGCGCGAAATGCCTTAGAAATGGCTTTAAAATGGATTTGGAGCATGGAGACGATTATCTCGGGATTGCAAGATAACCAAACAAAACTTTTAGTGGATTTCTACTTATTTTATTAAATATCATCTCCACCAAACAGGACAAGCTTGCATCTGTTATAGTTTTGGAGAAAAATGTGTTCATTTCATGTATGCGCGAAATGCCTTAAAAATGGCTTTAAAATGGATTTGGAGCATGGAGACGATTATCTCGGGATTGCAAGATAACCAAACAAAACTTTTAGTGGATTTCTACTTATTTAATTAAATATCATCTCCACCAAACAGGACAAGCTTGCATCTGTTATAGTTTTGGAGAAAAATGTGTTCATTTCATTTATGCGCGAAATGCCTTAGAAATGGCTTTAAAATGGATTTGGAGCATGGAGACGATTATCTCGGGATTGCAAGATAACCAAACAAAACTTTTAGTGGATTTCTACTTATTTTATTAAATATCATCTCCACCAAACAGGACAAGCTTGCATCTGTTATAGTTTTGGAGAAAAATGTGTTCATTTCATGTATGCGCGAAATGCCTTAAAAATGGCTTTAAAATGGATTTGGAGCATGGAGACGATTATCTCGGGATTGCAAGATAACCAAACAAAACTTTTAGTGGATTTCTACTTATTTTATTAAATATCATCTCCACCAAACAGGACAAGCTTGCATCTGTTATAGTTTTGGAGAAAAATGTGTTCATTTCATTTATGCGCGAAATGCCTTAGAAATGGCTTTAAAATGGATTTGGAGCATGGAGACGATTATCTCGGGATTGCAAGATAACCAAACAAAACTTTTAGTGGATTTCTACTTATTTTATTAAATATCATCTCCACCAAACAGGACAAGCTTGCATCTGTTATAGTTTTGGAGAAAAATGTGTTCATTTCATGTATGCGCGAAATGCCTTAAAAATGGCTTTAAAATGGATTTGGAGCATGGAGACGATTATCTCGGGATTGCAAGATAACCAAACAAAACTTTTAGTGGATTTCTACTTATTTAATTAAATATCATCTCCACCAAACAGGACAAGCTTGCATCTGTTATAGTTTTGGAGAAAAATGTGTTCATTTTATGTATGCGCGAAATGCCTTAAAAATGGCTTTAAAATGGATTTGGAGCATGGAGACGATTATCTCGGGATTGCAAGATAACCAAACAAAACTTTTAGTGGATTTCTACTTATTTAATTAAATATCATCTCCACCAAACAGGACAAGCTTGCATCTGTTATAGTTTTGGAGAAAAATGTGTTCATTTCATTTATGCGCGAAATGCCTTAGAAATGGCTTTAAAATGGATTTGGAGCATGGAGACGATTATCTCGGGATTGCAAGATAACCAAACAAAACTTTTAGTGGATTTCTACTTATTTTATTAAATATCATCTCCACCAAACAGGACAAGCTTGCATCTGTTATAGTTTTGGAGAAAAATGTGTTCATTTCATGTATGCGCGAAATGCCTTAAAAATGGCTTTAAAATGGATTTGGAGCATGGAGACGATTATCTCGGGATTGCAAGATAACCAAACAAAACTTTTAGTGGATTTCTACTTATTTTATTAAATATCATCTCCACCAAACAGGACAAGCTTGCATCTGTTATAGTTTTGGAGAAAAATGTGTTCATTTCATGTATGCGCGAAATGCTTTAAAAATGGCTTTAAAATGGGTTTGGAGCATGGAGACGATTATCTCGGGTTTGCAAGATAACCAAACAAAACTTTTAGTGGATTTCTACTTATTTTATTAAATATCATCTCCACCAAACAGGACAAGCTTGCATCTGTTATAGTTTTGGAGAAAAATGTGTTCATTTCATGTATGCGCGAAATGCCTTAAAAATGGCTTTAAAATGGATTTGGAGCATGGAGATGATTATCTCGGGATTGCAAGATAACCAAACAAAACTTTTAGTGGATTTCTACTTATTTAATTAAATATCATCTCCACCAAACAGGACAAGCTTGCATCTGTTATAGTTTTGGAGAAAAATGTGTTCATTTCATGTATGCGCGAAATGCCTTAAAAATGGCTTTAAAATGGATTTGGAGCATGGAGACGATTATCTCGGGATTGCAAGATAACCAAACAAAACTTTTAGTGGATTTCTACTTATTTTATTAAATATCATCTCCACCAAACAGGACAAGCTTGCATCTGTTATAGTTTTGGAGAAAAATGTGTTCATTTCATTTATGCGCGAAATGCCTTAAAAATGGCTTTAAAATGGATTTGGAGCATGGAGACGATTATCTCGGGATTGCAAGATAACCAAACAAAACTTTTAGTGGATTTCTACTTATTTAATTAAATATCATCTCCACCAAACAGGACAAGCTTGTATCTGTTATAGTTTTGGAGAAAAATGTGTTCATTTCATTTATGCGCGAAATGCCTTAGAAATGGCTTTAAAATGGATTTGGAGCATGGAGACGATTATCTCGGGATTGCAAGATAACCAAACAAAACTTTTAGTGGATTTCTACTTATTTTATTAAATATCATCTCCACCAAACAGGACAAGCTTGCATCTGTTATAGTTTTGGAGAAAAATGTGTTCATTTCATGTATGCGCGAAATGCCTTAAAAATGGCTTTAAAATGGATTTGGAGCATGGAGACGATTATCTCGGATTGCAAGATAACCAAACAAAACTTTTAGTGGATTTCTACTTATTTAATTAAATATCATCTCCACCAAACAGGACAAGCTTTGCATCTGTTATAGTTTTGGAGAAAAATGTGTTCATTTCATTTATGCGCGAAATGCCTTAGAAATGGCTTTAAAATGGATTTGGAGCATGGAGACGATTATCTCGGGATTGCAAGATAACCAAACAAAACTTTTAGTGGATTTCTACTTATTTTATTAAATATCATCTCCACTAAACAGGACAAGCTTGCATCTGTTATAGTTTTGGAGAAAAATGTGTTCATTTCATGTATGCGCGAAATGCCTTAAAAATGGCTTTAAAATGGATTTGGAGCATGGAGACGATTATCTCGGGATTGCAAGATAACCAAACAAAACATTTAGTGGATTTCTACTTATTTTATTAAATATCATCTCCACCAAACAGGACAAGCTTGCATCTGTTATAGTTTTGGAGAAAAATGTGTTCATTTCATGTATGCGCGAAATGCCTTAAAAATTGCTTTAAAATGGATTTGGAGCATGGAGACGATTATCTCGGGATTGCAAGATAACCAAACAAAACTTTTAGTGGATTTCTACTTATTTTATTAAATATCATCTCCACCAAACAGGACAAGCTTGCATCTGTTATAGTTTTGGAGAAAAATGTGTTCATTTCATGTATGCGCGAAATGCCTTAAAAATGGCTTTAAAATGGATTTGGAGCATGGAGACGATTATCTCGGGATTGCAAGATAACCAAACAAAACTTTTAGTGGATTTCTACTTATTTTATTAAATATCATCTCCACCAAACAGGACAAGCTTGCATCTGTTAAAGTTTTGGAGAAAAATGTGTTCATTTCATGTATGCGCGAAATGCCTTAAAAATGGCTTTAAAATGGATTTGGAGCATGGAGACGATTATCTCGGGATTGCAAGATAACCAAACAAAACTTTTAGTGGATTTCTACTTATTTTATTAAATATCATCTCCACCAAACAGGACAAGCTTGCATCTGTTATAGTTTTGGAGAAAAATGTGTTCATTTCATGTATGCGCGAAATGCCTTAAAAATGGCTTTAAAATGGATTTGGAGCATGGAGACGATTATCTCGGATTGCAAGATAACTAAACAAAACTTTTAGTGGATTTCTACTTATTTAATTAAATATCATCTCCACCAAACAGGACAAGCTTGCATCTGTTATAGTTTTGGAGAAAAATGTGTTCATTTCATTTATGCGCGAAATGCCTTAGAAATGGCTTTAAAATGGATTTGGAGCATGGAGACGATTATCTCGGGATTGCAAGATAACCAAACAAAACTTTTAGTGGATTTCTACTTATTTTATTAAATATCATCTCCACCAAACAGGACAAGCTTGCATCTGTTATAGTTTTGGAGAAAAATGTGTTCATTTCATGTATGCGCGAAATGCCTTAAAAATGGCTTTAAAATGGATTTGGAGCATGGAGACGATTATCTCGGGATTGCAAGATAACCAAACAAAACTTTTAGTGGATTTCTACTTATTTTATTAAATATCATCTCCACCAAACAGGACAAGCTTGCATCTGTTATAGTTTTGGAGAAAAATGTGTTCATTTCATGTATGCGCGAAATGCCTTAAAAATGGCTTTAAAATGGATTTGGAGCATGGAGACGATTATCTCGGGATTGCAAGATAACCAAACAAAACTTTTAGTGGATTTCTACTTATTTTATTAAATATCATCTCCACCAAACAGGAGAAGCTTGCATCTGTTATAGTTTTGGAGAAAAATGTGTTCATTTCATGTATGCGCGAAATGCCTTAAAAATGGCTTTAAAATGGATTTGGAGCATGGAGACGATTATCTCGGGATTGCAAGATAACCAAACAAAACTTTTAGTGGATTTCTACTTATTTTATTAAATATCATCTCCACCAAACAGGACAAGCTTGCATCTGTTATAGTTTTGGAGAAAAATGTGTTCATTTCATTTATGCGCGAAATGCCTTAGAAATGGCTTTAAAATGGATTTGGAGCATGGAGACGATTATCTCGGGATTGCAAGATAACCAAACAAAACTTTTAGTGGATTTCTACTTATTTTACTAAATATCATCTCCACCAAACAGGACAAGCTTGCATCTGTTATAGTTTTGGAGAAAAATGTGTTCATTTCATTTATGCGCGAAATGCCTTAGAAATGGCTTTAAAATGGATTTGGAGCATGGAGACGATTATCTCGGGATTGCAAGATAACCAAACAAAACTTTTAGTGGATTTCTACTTATTTTATTAAATATCATCTCCACCAAACAGGACAAGCTTGCATCTGTTATAGTTTTGGAGAAAAATGTGTTCATTTCATGTATGCGCGAAATGCTTTAAAAATGGCTTTAAAATGGGTTTGGAGCATGGAGACGATTATCTCGGGTTTGCAAGATAACCAAACAAAACTTTTAGTGGATTTCTACTTATTTTATTAAATATCATCTCCACCAAACAGGACAAGCTTGCATCTGTTATAGTTTTGGAGAAAAATGTGTTCATTTCATGTATGCGCGAAATGCCTTAAAAATGGCTTTAAAATGGATTTGGAGCATGGAGATGATTATCTCGGGATTGCAAGATAACCAAACAAAACTTTTAGTGGATTTCTACTTATTTAATTAAATATCATCTCCACCAAACAGGACAAGCTTGCATCTGTTATAGTTTTGGAGAAAAATGTGTTCATTTCATGTATGCGCGAAATGCCTTAAAAATGGCTTTAAAATGGATTTGGAGCATGGAGACGATTATCTCGGGATTGCAAGATAACCAAACAAAACTTTTAGTGGATTTCTACTTATTTTATTAAATATCATCTCCACCAAACAGGACAAGCTTGCATCTGTTATAGTTTTGGAGAAAAATGTGTTCATTTCATTTATGCGCGAAATGCCTTAAAAATGGCTTTAAAATGGATTTGGAGCATGGAGACGATTATCTCGGGATTGCAAGATAACCAAACAAAACTTTTAGTGGATTTCTACTTATTTAATTAAATATCATCTCCACCAAACAGGACAAGCTTGTATCTGTTATAGTTTTGGAGAAAAATGTGTTCATTTCATTTATGCGCGAAATGCCTTAGAAATGGCTTTAAAATGGATTTGGAGCATGGAGACGATTATCTCGGGATTGCAAGATAACCAAACAAAACTTTTAGTGGATTTCTACTTATTTTATTAAATATCATCTCCACCAAACAGGACAAGCTTGCATCTGTTATAGTTTTGGAGAAAAATGTGTTCATTTCATGTATGCGCGAAATGCCTTAAAAATGGCTTTAAAATGGATTTGGAGCATGGAGACGATTATCTCGGGATTGCAAGATAACCAAACAAAACTTTTAGTGGATTTCTACTTATTTTATTAAATATCATCTCCACCAAACAGGACAAGCTTGCATCTGTTATAGTTTTGGAGAAAAATGTGTTCATTTCATGTATGCGCGAAATGCTTTAAAAATGGCTTTAAAATGGGTTTGGAGCATGGAGACGATTATCTCGGGTTTGCAAGATAACCAAACAAAACTTTTAGTGGATTTCTACTTATTTTATTAAATATCATCTCCACCAAACAGGACAAGCTTGCATCTGTTATAGTTTTGGAGAAAAATGTGTTCATTTCATGTATGCGCGAAATGCCTTAAAAATGGCTTTAAAATGGATTTGGAGCATGGAGATGATTATCTCGGGATTGCAAGATAACCAAACAAAACTTTTAGTGGATTTCTACTTATTTAATTAAATATCATCTCCACCAAACAGGACAAGCTTGCATCTGTTATAGTTTTGGAGAAAAATGTGTTCATTTCATGTATGCGCGAAATGCCTTAAAAATGGCTTTAAAATGGATTTGGAGCATGGAGACGATTATCTCGGGATTGCAAGATAACCAAACAAAACTTTTAGTGGATTTCTACTTATTTTATTAAATATCATCTCCACCAAACAGGACAAGCTTGCATCTGTTATAGTTTTGGAGAAAAATGTGTTCATTTCATTTATGCGCGAAATGCCTTAAAAATGGCTTTAAAATGGATTTGGAGCATGGAGACGATTATCTCGGGATTGCAAGATAACCAAACAAAACTTTTAGTGGATTTCTACTTATTTAATTAAATATCATCTCCACCAAACAGGACAAGCTTGTATCTGTTATAGTTTTGGAGAAAAATGTGTTCATTTCATTTATGCGCGAAATGCCTTAGAAATGGCTTTAAAATGGATTTGGAGCATGGAGACGATTATCTCGGGATTGCAAGATAACCAAACAAAACTTTTAGTGGATTTCTACTTATTTTATTAAATATCATCTCCACCAAACAGGACAAGCTTGCATCTGTTATAGTTTTGGAGAAAAATGTGTTCATTTCATGTATGCGCGAAATGCCTTAAAATGGCTTTAAAATGGATTTGGAGCATGGAGACGATTATCTCGGGATTGCAAGATAACCAAACAAAACTTTTAGTGGATTTCTACTTATTTAATTAAATATCATCTCCACCAAACAGGACAAGCTTGCATCTGTTATAGTTTTGGAGAAAAATGTGTTCATTTCATTTATGCGCGAAATGCCTTAGAAATGGCTTTAAAATGGATTTGGAGCATGGAGACGATTATCTCGGATTGCAAGATAACCAAACAAAACTTTTAGTGGATTTCTACTTATTTTATTAAATATCATCTCCACCAAACAGGACAAGCTTGCATCTGTTATAGTTTTGGAGAAAAATGTGTTCATTTCATGTATGCGCGAAATGCCTTAAAAATGGCTTTAAAATGGATTTGGAGCATGGAGACGATTATCTCGGGATTGCAAGATAACCAAACAAAACATTTAGTGGATTTCTACTTATTTTATTAAATATCATCTCCACCAAACAGGACAAGCTTGCATCTGTTATAGTTTTGGAGAAAAATGTGTTCATTTCATGTATGCGCGAAATGCCTTAAAAATTGCTTTAAAATGGATTTGGAGCATGGAGACGATTATCTCGGGATTGCAAGATAACCAAACAAAACTTTTAGTGGATTTCTACTTATTTTATTAAATATCATCTCCACCAAACAGGACAAGCTTGCATCTGTTAAAGTTTTGGAGAAAAATGTGTTCATTTCATGTATGCGCGAAATGCCTTAAAAATGGCTTTAAATGGATTTGGAGCATGGAGACGATTATCTCGGGATTGCAAGATAACCAAACAAAACTTTTAGTGGATTTCTACTTATTTTATTAAATATCATCTCCACCAAACAGGACAAGCTTGCATCTGTTATAGTTTTGGAGAAAAATGTGTTCATTTCATGTATGCGCGAAATGCCTTAAAAATGGCTTTAAAATGGATTTGGAGCATGGAGACGATTATCTCGGGATTGCAAGATAACTAAACAAAACTTTTAGTGGATTTCTACTTATTTAATTAAATATCATCTCCACCAAACAGGACAAGCTTGCATCTGTTATAGTTTTGGAGAAAAATGTGTTCATTTCATTTATGCGCGAAATGCCTTAGAAATGGCTTTAAAATGGATTTGGAGCATGGAGACGATTATCTCGGGATTGCAAGATAACCAAACAAAACTTTTAGTGGATTTCTACTTATTTTATTAAATATCATCTCCACCAAACAGGACAAGCTTGCATCTGTTATAGTTTTGGAGAAAAATGTGTTCATTTCATGTATGCGCGAAATGCCTTAAAAATGGCTTTAAAATGGATTTGGAGCATGGAGACGATTATCTCGGGATTGCAAGATAACCAAACAAAACTTTTAGTGGATTTCTACTTATTTTATTAAATATCATCTCCACCAAACAGGACAAGCTTGCATCTGTTATAGTTTTGGAGAAAAATGTGTTCATTTCATGTATGCGCGAAATGCCTTAAAAATGGCTTTAAAATGGATTTGGAGCATGGAGACGATTATCTCGGGATTGCAAGATAACCAAACAAAACTTTTAGTGGATTTCTACTTATTTTATTAAATATCATCTCCACCAAACAGGAGAAGCTTGCATCTGTTATAGTTTTGGAGAAAAATGTGTTCATTTCATGTATGCGCGAAATGCCTTAAAAATGGCTTTAAAATGGATTTGGAGCATGGAGACGATTATCTCGGGATTGCAAGATAACCAAACAAAACTTTTAGTGGATTTCTACTTATTTTATTAAATATCATCTCCACCAAACAGGACAAGCTTGCATCTGTTATAGTTTTGGAGAAAAATGTGTTCATTTCATTTATGCGCGAAATGCCTTAGAAATGGCTTTAAAATGGATTTGGAGCATGGAGACGATTATCTCGGGATTGCAAGATAACCAAACAAAACTTTTAGTGGATTTCTACTTATTTTACTAAATATCATCTCCACCAAACAGGACAAGCTTGCATCTGTTATAGTTTTGGAGAAAAATGTGTTCATTTCATTTATGCGCGAAATGCCTTAGAAATGGCTTTAAAATGGATTTGGAGCATGGAGACGATTATCTCGGGATTGCAAGATAACCAAACAAAACTTTTAGTGGATTTCTACTTATTTTATTAAATATCATCTCCACCAAACAGGAGAAGCTTGCATCTGTTATAGTTTTGGAGAAAAATGTGTTCATTTCATGTATGCGCGAAATGCCTTAAAAATGGCTTTAAAATGGATTTGGAGCATGGAGACGATTATCTCGGGATTGCAAGATAACCAAACAAAACTTTTAGTGGATTTCTACTTATTTTATTAAATATCATCTCCACCAAACAGGACAAGCTTGCATCTGTTATAGTTTTGGAGAAAAATGTGTTCATTTCATTTATGCGCGAAATGCCTTAGAAATGGCTTTAAAATGGATTTGGAGCATGGAGACGATTATCTCGGGATTGCAAGATAACCAAACAAAACTTTTAGTGGATTTCTACTTATTTTATTAAATATCATCTCCACCAAACAGGACAAGCTTGCATCTGTTATAGTTTTGGAGAAAAATGTGTTCATTTCATGTATGCGCGAAATGCCTTAAAAATGGCTTTAAAATGGATTTGGAGCATGGAGACGATTATCTCGGGATTGCAAGATAACCAAACAAAACATTTAGTGGATTTCTACTTATTTTATTAAATATCATCTCCACCAAACAGGACAAGCTTGCATCTGTTATAGTTTTGGAGAAAAATGTGTTCATTTCATGTATGCGCGAAATGCCTTAAAAATTGCTTTAAAATGGATTTGGAGCATGGAGACGATTATCTCGGGATTGCAAGATAACCAAACAAAACTTTTAGTGGATTTCTACTTATTTTATTAAATATCATCTCCACCAAACAGGACAAGCTTGCATCTGTTAAAGTTTTGGAGAAAAATGTGTTCATTTCATGTATGCGCGAAATGCCTTAAAAATGGCTTTAAAATGGATTTGGAGCATGGAGACGATTATCTCGGGATTGCAAGATAACCAAACAAAACTTTTAGTGGATTTCTACTTATTTTATTAAATATCATCTCCACCAAACAGGACAAGCTTGCATCTGTTATAGTTTTGGAGAAAAATGTGTTCATTTCATGTATGCGCGAAATGCCTTAAAAATGGCTTTAAAATGGATTTGGAGCATGGAGACGATTATCTCGGGATTGCAAGATAACTAAACAAAACTTTTAGTGGATTTCTACTTATTTAATTAAATATCATCTCCACCAAACAGGACAAGCTTGCATCTGTTATAGTTTTGGAGAAAAATGTGTTCATTTCATTTATGCGCGAAATGCCTTAGAAATGGCTTTAAAATGGATTTGGAGCATGGAGACGATTATCTCGGGATTGCAAGATAACCAAACAAAACTTTTAGTGGATTTCTACTTATTTTATTAAATATCATCTCCACCAAACAGGACAAGCTTGCATCTGTTATAGTTTTGGAGAAAAATGTGTTCATTTCATGTATGCGCGAAATGCCTTAAAATGGCTTTAAAATGGATTTGGAGCATGGAGACGATTATCTCGGGATTGCAAGATAACCAAACAAAACTTTTAGTGGATTTCTACTTATTTTATTAAATATCATCTCCACCAAACAGGACAAGCTTGCATCTGTTATAGTTTTGGAGAAAAATGTGTTCATTTCATGTATGCGCGAAATGCCTTAAAAATGGCTTTAAAATGGATTTGGAGCATGGAGACGATTATCTCGGGATTGCAAGATAACCAAACAAAACTTTTAGTGGATTTCTACTTATTTTATTAAATATCATCTCCACCAAACAGGAGAAGCTTGCATCTGTTATAGTTTTGGAGAAAAATGTGTTCATTTCATGTATGCGCGAAATGCCTTAAAAATGGCTTTAAAATGGATTTGGAGCATGGAGACGATTATCTCGGGATTGCAAGATAACCAAACAAAACTTTTAGTGGATTTCTACTTATTTTATTAAATATCATCTCCACCAAACAGGACAAGCTTGCATCTGTTATAGTTTTGGAGAAAAATGTGTTCATTTCATTTATGCGCGAAATGCCTTAGAAATGGCTTTAAAATGGATTTGGAGCATGGAGACGATTATCTCGGGATTGCAAGATAACCAAACAAAACTTTTAGTGGATTTCTACTTATTTTACTAAATATCATCTCCACCAAACAGGACAAGCTTGCATCTGTTATAGTTTTGGAGAAAAATGTGTTCATTTCATTTATGCGCGAAATGCCTTAGAAATGGCTTTAAAATGGATTTGGAGCATGGAGACGATTATCTCGGGATTGCAAGATAACCAAACAAAACTTTTAGTGGATTTCTACTTATTTTATTAAATATCATCTCCACCAAACAGGAGAAGCTTGCATCTGTTATAGTTTTGGAGAAAAATGTGTTCATTTCATGTATGCGCGAAATGCCTTAAAAATGGCTTTAAAATGGATTTGGAGCATGGAGACGATTATCTCGGGATTGCAAGATAACCAAACAAAACTTTTAGTGGATTTCTACTTATTTTATTAAATATCATCTCCACCAAACAGGACAAGCTTGCATCTGTTATAGTTTTGGAGAAAAATGTGTTCATTTCATTTATGCGCGAAATGCCTTAGAAATGGCTTTAAAATGGATTTGGAGCATGGAGACGATTATCTCGGGATTGCAAGATAACCAAACAAAACTTTTAGTGGATTTCTACTTATTTTACTAAATATCATCTCCACCAAACAGGACAAGCTTGCATCTGTTATAGTTTTGGAGAAAAATGTGTTCATTTCATTTATGCGCGAAATGCCTTAGAAATGGCTTTAAAATGGATTTGGAGCATGGAGACGATTATCTCGGGATTGCAAGATAACCAAACAAAACTTTTAGTGGATTTCTACTTATTTTATTAAATATCATCTCCACCAAACAGGACAAGCTTGCATCTGTTATAGTTTTGGAGAAAAATGTGTTCATTTCATGTATGCGCGAAATGCCTTAAAAATGGCTTTAAAATGGATTTGGAGCATGGAGACGATTATCTCGGGATTGCAAGATAACCAAACAAAACTTTTAGTGGATTTCTACTTATTTTATTAAATATCATCTCCACCAAACAGGACAAGCTTGCATCTGTTATAGTTTTGGAGAAAAATGTGTTCATTTCATGTATGCGCGAAATGCCTTAAAAATGGCTTTAAAATGGATTTGGAGCATGGAGACGATTATCTCGGGATTGCAAGATAACCAAACAAAACTTTTAGTGGATTTCTACTTATTTTATTAAATATCATCTCCACCAAACAGGACAAGCTTGCATCTGTTATAGTTTTGGAGAAAAATGTGTTCATTTCATGTATGCGCGAAATGCCTTAAAAATGGCTTTAAAATGGATTTGGAGCATGGAGACGATTATCTCGGGATTGCAAGATAACTAAACAAAACTTTTAGTGGATTTCTACTTATTTAATTAAATATCATCTCCACCAAACAGGACAAGCTTGCATCTGTTATAGTTTTGGAGAAAAATGTGTTCATTTCATGTATGCGCGAAATGCCTTAAAAATGGCTTTAAAATGGATTTGGAGCATGGAGACGATTATCTCGGGATTGCAAGATAACCAAACAAAACTTTTAGTGGATTTCTACTTATTTTATTAAATATCATCTCCACCAAACAGGACAAGCTTGCATCTGTTATAGTTTTGGAGAAAAATGTGTTCATTTCATGTATGCGCGAAATGCCTTAAAAATGGCTTTAAAATGGATTTGGAGCATGGAGACGATTATCTCGGGATTGCAAGATAACTAAACAAAACTTTTAGTGGATTTCTACTTATTTAATTAAATATCATCTCCACCAAACAGGACAAGCTTGCATCTGTTATAGTTTTGGAGAAAAATGTGTTCATTTCATGTATGCGCGAAATGCCTTAAAAATGGCTTTAAAATGGATTTGGAGCATGGAGACGATTATCTCGGGATTGCAAGATAACCAAACAAAACTTTTAGTGGATTTCTACTTATTTTATTAAATATCATCTCCACCAAACAGGACAAGCTTGCATCTGTTATAGTTTTGGAGAAAAATGTGTTCATTTCATTTATGCGCGAAATGCCTTAGAAATGGCTTTAAAATGGATTTGGAGCATGGAGACGATTATCTCGGGATTGCAAGATAACCAAACAAAACTTTTAGTGGATTTCTACTTATTTTATTAAATATCATCTCCACCAAACAGGACAAGCTTGCATCTGTTATAGTTTTGGAGAAAAATGTGTTCATTTCATGTATGCGCGAAATGCCTTAAAAATGGCTTTAAAATGGATTTGGAGCATGGAGACGATTATCTCGGGATTGCAAGATAACCAAACAAAACATTTAGTGGATTTCTACTTATTTTATTAAATATCATCTCCACCAAACAGGACAAGCTTGCATCTGTTATAGTTTTGGAGAAAAATGTGTTCATTTCATGTATGCGCGAAATGCCTTAAAAATTGCTTTAAAATGGATTTGGAGCATGGAGACGATTATCTCGGGATTGCAAGATAACCAAACAAAACTTTTAGTGGATTTCTACTTATTTTATTAAATATCATCTCCACCAAACAGGACAAGCTTGCATCTGTTAAAGTTTTGGAGAAAAATGTGTTCATTTCATGTATGCGCGAAATGCCTTAAAAATGGCTTTAAAATGGATTTGGAGCATGGAGACGATTATCTCGGGATTGCAAGATAACCAAACAAAACTTTTAGTGGATTTCTACTTATTTTATTAAATATCATCTCCACCAAACAGGACAAGCTTGCATCTGTTATAGTTTTGGAGAAAAATGTGTTCATTTCATGTATGCGCGAAATGCCTTAAAAATGGCTTTAAAATGGATTTGGAGCATGGAGACGATTATCTCGGGATTGCAAGATAACTAAACAAAACTTTTAGTGGATTTCTACTTATTTAATTAAATATCATCTCCACCAAACAGGACAAGCTTGCATCTGTTATAGTTTTGGAGAAAAATGTGTTCATTTCATTTATGCGCGAAATGCCTTAGAAATGGCTTTAAAATGGATTTGGAGCATGGAGACGATTATCTCGGGATTGCAAGATAACCAAACAAAACTTTTAGTGGATTTCTACTTATTTTATTAAATATCATCTCCACCAAACAGGACAAGCTTGCATCTGTTATAGTTTTGGAGAAAAATGTGTTCATTTCATGTATGCGCGAAATGCCTTAAAAATGGCTTTAAAATGGATTTGGAGCATGGAGACGATTATCTCGGGATTGCAAGATAACCAAACAAAACTTTTAGTGGATTTCTACTTATTTTATTAAATATCATCTCCACCAAACAGGACAAGCTTGCATCTGTTATAGTTTTGGAGAAAAATGTGTTCATTTCATGTATGCGCGAAATGCCTTAAAAATGGCTTTAAAATGGATTTGGAGCATGGAGACGATTATCTCGGGATTGCAAGATAACCAAACAAAACTTTTAGTGGATTTCTACTTATTTTATTAAATATCATCTCCACCAAACAGGAGCAAGCTTGCATCTGTTATAGTTTTGGAGAAAAATGTGTTCATTTCATGTATGCGCGAAATGCCTTAAAAATGGCTTTAAAATGGATTTGGAGCATGGAGACGATTATCTCGGGATTGCAAGATAACCAAACAAAACTTTTAGTGGATTTCTACTTATTTTATTAAATATCATCTCCACCAAACAGGACAAGCTTGCATCTGTTATAGTTTTGGAGAAAAATGTGTTCATTTCATTTATGCGCGAAATGCCTTAGAAATGGCTTTAAAATGGATTTGGAGCATGGAGACGATTATCTCGGGATTGCAAGATAACCAAACAAAACTTTTAGTGGATTTCTACTTATTTTACTAAATATCATCTCCACCAAACAGGACAAGCTTGCATCTGTTATAGTTTTGGAGAAAAATGTGTTCATTTCATTTATGCGCGAAATGCCTTAGAAATGGCTTTAAAATGGATTTGGAGCATGGAGACGATTATCTCGGGATTGCAAGATAACCAAACAAAACTTTTAGTGGATTTCTACTTATTTTATTAAATATCATCTCCACCAAACAGGAGAAGCTTGCATCTGTTATAATTTTGGAGAAAAATGTGTTCATTTCATGTATGCGCGAAATGCCTTAAAAATGGCTTTAAAATGGATTTGGAGCATGGAGACGATTATCTCGGGATTGCAAGATAACCAAACAAAACTTTTAGTGGATTTCTACTTATTTTATTAAATATCATCTCCATCAAACAGGACAAGCTTGCATCTGTTATAGTTTTGGAGAAAAATGTGTTCATTTCATTTATGCGCGAAATGCCTTAGAAATGGCTTTAAAATGGATTTGGAGCATGGAGACGATTATCTCGGGATTGCAAGATAACCAAACAAAACTTTTAGTGGATTTCTACTTATTTTACTAAATATCATCTCCACCAAACAGGACAAGCTTGCATCTGTTATAGTTTTGGAGAAAAATGTGTTCATTTCATTTATGCGCGAAATGCCTTAGAAATGGCTTTAAAATGGATTTGGAGCATGGAGACGATTATCTCGGGATTGCAAGATAACCAAACAAAACTTTTAGTGGATTTCTACTTATTTTATTAAATATCATCTCCACCAAACAGGACAAGCTTGCATCTGTTATAGTTTTGGAGAAAAATGTGTTCATTTCATGTATGCGCGAAATGCCTTAAAAATGGCTTTAAAATGGATTTGGAGCATGGAGACGATTATCTCGGGATTGCAAGATAACCAAACAAAACTTTTAGTGGATTTCTACTTATTTTATTAAATATCATCTCCACCAAACAGGACAAGCTTGCATCTGTTATAGTTTTGGAGAAAAATGTGTTCATTTCATGTATGCGCGAAATGCCTTAAAAATGGCTTTAAAATGGATTTGGAGCATGGAGACGATTATCTCGGGATTGCAAGATAACCAAACAAAACTTTTAGTGGATTTCTACTTATTTTATTAAATATCATCTCCACCAAACAGGACAAGCTTGCATCTGTTATAGTTTTGGAGAAAAATGTGTTCATTTCATGTATGCGCGAAATGCCTTAAAAATGGCTTTAAAATGGATTTGGAGCATGGAGACGATTATCTCGGGATTGCAAGATAACTAAACAAAACTTTTAGTGGATTTCTACTTATTTAATTAAATATCATCTCCACCAAACAGGACAAGCTTGCATCTGTTATAGTTTTGGAGAAAAATGTGTTCATTTCATGTATGCGCGAAATGCCTTAAAAATGGCTTTAAAATGGATTTGGAGCATGGAGACGATTATCTCGGGATTGCAAGATAACCAAACAAAACTTTTAGTGGATTTCTACTTATTTTATTAAATATCATCTCCACCAAACAGGACAAGCTTGCATCTGTTATAGTTTTGGAGAAAAATGTGTTCATTTCATGTATGCGCGAAATGCCTTAAAAATGGCTTTAAAATGGATTTGGAGCATGGAGACGATTATCTCGGGATTGCAAGATAACTAAACAAAACTTTTAGTGGATTTCTACTTATTTAATTAAATATCATCTCCACCAAACAGGACAAGCTTGCATCTGTTATAGTTTTGGAGAAAAATGTGTTCATTTCATGTATGCGCGAAATGCCTTAAAAATGGCTTTAAAATGGATTTGGAGCATGGAGACGATTATCTCGGGATTGCAAGATAACCAAACAAAACTTTTAGTGGATTTCTACTTATTTTATTAAATATCATCTCCACCAAACAGGACAAGCTTGCATCTGTTATAGTTTTGGAGAAAAATGTGTTCATTTCATGTATGCGCGAAATGCCTTAAAAATGGCTTTAAAATGGATTTGGAGCATGGAGACGATTATCTCGGGATTGCAAGATAACCAAACAAAACTTTTAGTGGATTTCTACTTATTTTATTAAATATCATCTCCACCAAACAGGACAAGCTTGCATCTGTTATAGTTTTGGAGAAAAATGTGTTCATTTCATGTATGCGCGAAATGCCTTAAAAATGGCTTTAAAATGGATTTGGAGCATGGAGACGATTATCTCGGGATTGCAAGATAACCAAACAAAACTTTTAGTGGATTTCTACTTATTTAATTAAATATCATCTCCACCAAACAGGACAAGCTTGCATCTGTTATAGTTTTGGAGAAAAATGTGTTCATTTCATGTATGCGCGAAATGCCTTAAAAATGGCTTTAAAATGGATTTGGAGCATTAAGACGATTTTCTCGGGATTGCAAGATAACCAAACAAAACTTTTAGTGGATTTCTACTTATTTAATTAAATATCATCTCCACCAAACAGGACAAGCTTGCATCTGTTATAGTTTTGGAGAAAAATGTGTTCATTTCATTTATGCGCGAAATGCCTTAGAAATGGCTTTAAAATGGATTTGGAGCATGGAGACGATTATCTCGGGATTGCAAGATAACCAAACAAAACTTTTAGTGGATTTCTACTTATTTTATTAAATATCATCTCCACCAAACAGGACAAGCTTGCATCTGTTATAGTTTTGGAGAAAAATGTGTTCATTTCATGTATGCGCGAAATGCCTTAAAAATGGCTTTAAAATGGATTTGGAGCATGGAGACGATTATCTCGGGATTGCAAGATAACCAAACAAAACTTTTAGTGGATTTCTACTTATTTTATTAAATATCATCTCCACCAAACAGGACAAGCTTGCATCTGTTATAGTTTTGGAGAAAAATGTGTTCATTTCATTTATGCGCGAAATGCCTTAGAAATGGCTTTAAAATGGATTTGGAGCATGGAGACGATTATCTCGGGATTGCAAGATAACCAAACAAAACTTTTAGTGGATTTCTACTTATTTTATTAAATATCATCTCCACCAAACAGGACAAGCTTGCATCTGTTATAGTTTTGGAGAAAAATGTGTTCATTTCATTATGCGCGAAATGCCTTAGAAATGGCTTTAAAATGGATTTGGAGCATGGAGACGATTATCTCGGGATTGCAAGATAACCAAACAAAACTTTTAGTGGATTTCTACTTATTTTATTAAATATCATCTCCACCAAACAGGAGAAGCTTGCATCTGTTATAGTTTTGGAGAAAAATGTGTTCATTTCATGTATGCGCGAAATGCCTTAAAAATGGCTTTAAAATGGATTTGGAGCATGGAGACGATTATCTCGGGATTGCAAGATAACCAAACAAAACTTTTAGTGGATTTCTACTTATTTTATTAAATATCATCTCCACCAAACAGGACAAGCTTGCATCTGTTATAGTTTTGGAGAAAAATGTGTTCATTTCATTTATGCGCGAAATGCCTTAGAAATGGCTTTAAAATGGATTTGGAGCATGGAGACGATTATCTCGGGATTGCAAGATAACCAAACAAAACTTTTAGTGGATTTCTACTTATTTTATTAAATATCATCTCCACCAAACAGGAGAAGCTTGCATCTGTTATAGTTTTGGAGAAAAATGTGTTCATTTCATGTATGCGCGAAATGCCTTAAAAATGGCTTTAAAATGGATTTGGAGCATGGAGACGATTATCTCGGGATTGCAAGATAACAAAACAAAACTTTTAGTGGATTTCTACTTATTTTATTAAATATCATCTCCACCAAACAGGACAAGCTTGCATCTGTTATAGTTTTGGAGAAAAATGTGTTCATTTCATTTATGCGCGAAATGCCTTAGAAATGGCTTTAAAATGGATTTGGAGCATGGAGACGATTATCTCGGGATTGCAAGATAACCAAACAAAACTTTTAGTGGATTTCTACTTATTTTACTAAATATCATCTCCACCAAACAGGACAAGCTTGCATCTGTTATAGTTTTGGAGAAAAATGTGTTCATTTCATTTATGCGCGAAATGCCTTAGAAATGGCTTTAAAATGGATTTGGAGCATGGAGACGATTATCTCGGGATTGCAAGATAACCCAAACAAAACTTTTAGTGGATTTCTACTTATTTTATTAAATATCATCTCCACCAAACAGGAGAAGCTTGCATCTGTTATAGTTTTGGAGAAAAATGTGTTCATTTCATGTATGCGCGAAATGCCTTAAAAATGGCTTTAAAATGGATTTGGAGCATGGAGACGATTATCTCGGGATTGCAAGATAACCAAACAAAACTTTTAGTGGATTTCTACTTATTTTATTAAATATCATCTCCACCAAACAGGACAAGCTTGCATCTGTTATAGTTTTGGAGAAAAATGTGTTCATTTCATTTATGCGCGAAATGCCTTAGAAATGGCTTTAAAATGGATTTGGAGCATGGAGACGATTATCTCGGGATTGCAAGATAACCAAACAAAACTTTTAGTGGATTTCTACTTATTTTACTAAATATCATCTCCACCAAACAGGACAAGCTTGCATCTGTTATAGTTTTGGAGAAAAATGTGTTCATTTCATTTATGCGCGAAATGCCTTAGAAATGGCTTTAAAATGGATTTGGAGCATGGAGACGATTATCTCGGGATTGCAAGATAACCAAACAAAACTTTTAGTGGATTTCTACTTATTTTATTAAATATCATCTCCACCAAACAGGACAAGCTTGCATCTGTTATAGTTTTGGAGAAAAATGTGTTCATTTCATGTATGCGCGAAATGCCTTAAAAATGGCTTTAAAATGGATTTGGAGCATGGAGACGATTATCTCGGGATTGCAAGATAACCAAACAAAACTTTTAGTGGATTTCTACTTATTTTATTAAATATCATCTCCACCAAACAGGACAAGCTTGCATCTGTTATAGTTTTGGAGAAAAATGTGTTCATTTCATGTATGCGCGAAATGCCTTAAAAATGGCTTTAAAATGGATTTGGAGCATGGAGACGATTATCTCGGGATTGCAAGATAACCAAACAAAACTTTTAGTGGATTTCTACTTATTTTATTAAATATCATCTCCACCAAACAGGACAAGCTTGCATCTGTTATAGTTTTGGAGAAAAATGTGTTCATTTCATGTATGCGCGAAATGCCTTAAAAATGGCTTTAAAATGGATTTGGAGCATGGAGACGATTATCTCGGGATTGCAAGATAACTAAACAAAACTTTTAGTGGATTTCTACTTATTTAATTAAATATCATCTCCACCAAACAGGACAAGCTTGCATCTGTTATAGTTTTGGAGAAAAATGTGTTCATTTCATGTATGCGCGAAATGCCTTAAAAATGGCTTTAAAATGGATTTGGAGCATGGAGACGATTATCTCGGGATTGCAAGATAACCAAACAAAACTTTTAGTGGATTTCTACTTATTTTATTAAATATCATCTCCACCAAACAGGACAAGCTTGCATCTGTTATAGTTTTGGAGAAAAATGTGTTCATTTCATGTATGCGCGAAATGCCTTAAAAATGGCTTTAAAATGGATTTGGAGCATGGAGACGATTATCTCGGGATTGCAAGATAACCAAACAAAACTTTTAGTGGATTTCTACTTATTTTATTAAATATCATCTCCACCAAACAGGACAAGCTTGCATCTGTTATAGTTTTGGAGAAAAATGTGTTCATTTCATGTATGCGCGAAATGCCTTAAAAATGGCTTTAAAATGGATTTGGAGCATGGAGACGATTATCTCGGGATTGCAAGATAACCAAACAAAACTTTTAGTGGATTTCTACTTATTTAATTAAATATCATCTCCACCAAACAGGACAAGCTTGCATCTGTTATAGTTTTGGAGAAAAATGTGTTAATTTCATGTATGCGCGAAATGCCTTAAAAATGGCTTTAAAATGGATTTGGAGCATTAAGACGATTATCTCGGGATTGCAAGATAACCAAACAAAACTTTTAGTGGATTTCTACTTATTTAATTAAATATCATCTCCACCAAACAGGACAAGCTTGCATCTGTTATAGTTTTGGAGAAAAATGTGTTCATTTCATTTATGCGCGAAATGCCTTAGAAATGGCTTTAAAATGGATTTGGAGCATGGAGACGATTATCTCGGGATTGCAAGATAACCAAACAAAACTTTTAGTGGATTTCTACTTATTTTATTAAATATCATCTCCACCAAACAGGACAAGCTTGCATCTGTTATAGTTTTGGAGAAAAATGTGTTCATTTCATGTATGCGCGAAATGCCTTAAAAATGGCTTTAAAATGGATTTGGAGCATGGAGACGATTATCTCGGGATTGCAAGATAACCAAACAAAACTTTTAGTGGATTTCTACTTATTTTATTAAATATCATCTCCACCAAACAGGACAAGCTTGCATCTGTTATAGTTTTGGAGAAAAATGTGTTCATTTCATTTATGCGCGAAATGCCTTAGAAATGGCTTTAAAATGGATTTGGAGCATGGAGACGATTATCTCGGGATTGCAAGATAACCAAACAAAACTTTTAGTGGATTTCTACTTATTTTATTAAATATCATCTCCACCAAACAGGACAAGCTTGCATCTGTTATAGTTTTGGAGAAAAATGTGTTCATTTCATTTATGCGCGAAATGCCTTAGAAATGGCTTTAAAATGGATTTGGAGCATGGAGACGATTATCTCGGGATTGCAAGATAACCAAACAAAACTTTTAGTGGATTTCTACTTATTTTATTAAATATCATCTCCACCAAACAGGAGAAGCTTGCATCTGTTATAGTTTTGGAGAAAAATGTGTTCATTTCATGTATGCGCGAAATGCCTTAAAAATGGCTTTAAAATGGATTTGGAGCATGGAGACGATTATCTCGGGATTGCAAGATAACCAAACAAAACTTTTAGTGGATTTCTACTTATTTTATTAAATATCATCTCCACCAAACAGGACAAGCTTGCATCTGTTATAGTTTTGGAGAAAAATGTGTTCATTTCATTTATGCGCGAAATGCCTTAGAAATGGCTTTAAAATGGATTTGGAGCATGGAGACGATTATCTCGGGATTGCAAGATAACCAAACAAAACTTTTAGTGGATTTCTACTTATTTTACTAAATATCATCTCCACCAAACAGGACAAGCTTGCATCTGTTATAGTTTTGGAGAAAAATGTGTTCATTTCATTTATGCGCGAAATGCCTTAGAAATGGCTTTAAAATGGATTTGGAGCATGGAGACGATTATCTCGGGATTGCAAGATAACCAAACAAAACTTTTAGTGGATTTCTACTTATTTTATTAAATATCATCTCCACCAAACAGGAGAAGCTTGCATCTGTTATAGTTTTGGAGAAAAATGTGTTCATTTCATGTATGCGCGAAATGCCTTAAAAATGGCTTTAAAATGGATTTGGAGCATGGAGACGATTATCTCGGGATTGCAAGATAACCAAACAAAACTTTTAGTGGATTTCTACTTATTTTATTAAATATCATCTCCACCAAACAGGACAAGCTTGCATCTGTTATAGTTTTGGAGAAAAATGTGTTCATTTCATTTATGCGCGAAATGCCTTAGAAATGGCTTTAAAATGGATTTGGAGCATGGAGACGATAATCTCGGGATTGCAAGATAACCAAACAAAACTTTTAGTGGATTTCTACTTATTTTACTAAATATCATCTCCACCAAACAGGACAAGCTTGCATCTGTTATAGTTTTGGAGAAAAATGTGTTCATTTCATTTATGCGCGAAATGCCATAGAAATGGCTTTAAAATGGATTTGGAGCATGGAGACGATTATCTCGGGATTGCAAGATAACCAAACAAAACTTTTAGTGGATTTCTACTTACTTTATTAAATATCATCTCCACCAAACAGGACAAGCTTGTATCTGTTATAGTTTTGGAGAAAAATGTGTTCATTTCATGTATGCGCGAAATGCCTTAAAAATGGCTTTAAAATGGATTTGGAGCATGGAGACGATTATCTCGGGATTGCAAGATAACCAAACAAAACTTTTAGTGGATTTCTACTTATTTTATTAAATATCATCTCCACCAAACAGGACAAGCTTGCATCTGTTATAGTTTTGGAGAAAAATGTGTTCATTTCATGTATGCGCGAAATGCCTTAAAAATGGCTTTAAAATGGATTTGGAGCATGGAGACGATTATCTCGGGATTGCAAGATAACCAAACAAAACTTTTAGTGGATTTCTACTTATTTTATTAAATATCATCTCCACCAAACAGGACAAGCTTGCATCTGTTATAGTTTTGGAGAAAAATGTGTTCATTTCATGTATGCGCGAAATGCCTTAAAAATGGCTTTAAAATGGATTTGGAGCATGGAGACGATTATCTCGGGATTGCAAGATAACTAAACAAAACTTTTAGTGGATTTCTACTTATTTAATTAAATATCATCTCCACCAAACAGGACAAGCTTGCACTGTTATAGTTTTGGAGAAAAATGTGTTCATTTCATTTATGCGCGAAATGCCTTAGAAATGGCTTTAAAATGGATTTGGAGCATGGAGACGATTATCTCGGGATTGCAAGATAACCAAACAAAACTTTTAGTGGATTTCTACTTATTTTATTAAATATCATCTCCACCAAACAGGACAAGCTTGCATCTGTTATAGTTTTGGAGAAAAATGTGTTCATTTCATGTATGCGCGAAATGCCTTAAAAATGGCTTTAAAATGGATTTGGAGCATGGAGACGATTATCTCGGGATTGCAAGATAACCAAACAAAACTTTTAGTGGATTTCTACTTATTTTATTAAATATCATCTCCACCAAACAGGACAAGCTTGCATCTGTTATAGTTTTGGAGAAAAATGTGTTCATTTCATGTATGCGCGAAATGCCTTAAAAATGGCTTTAAAATGGATTTGGAGCATGGATACGATTATCTCGGGATTGCAAGATAACCAAACAAAACTTTTAGTGGATTTCTACTTATTTTATTAAATATCATCTCCACCAAACAGGACAAGCTTGCATCTGTTATAGTTTTGGAGAAAAATGTGTTCATTTCATGTATGCGCGAAATGCCTTAAAAATGGCTTTAAAATGGATTTGGAGCATGGAGACGATTATCTCGGGATTGCAAGATAACCAAACAAAACTTTTAGTGGATTTCTACTTATTTAATTAAATATCATCTCCACCAAACAGGACAAGCTTGCATCTGTTATAGTTTTGGAGAAAAATGTGTTCATTTCATTTATGCGCGAAATGCCTTAGAAATGGCTTTAAAATGGATTTGGAGCATGGAGACGATTATCTCGGGATTGCAAGATAACCAAACAAAACTTTTAGTGGATTTCTACTTATTTTACTAAATATCATCTCCACCAAACAGGACAAGCTTGCATCTGTTATAGTTTTGGAGAAAAATGTGTTCATTTCATTTATGCGCGAAATGCCTTAGAAATGGCTTTAAAATGGATTTGGAGCATGGAGACGATTATCTCGGGATTGCAAGATAACCAAACAAAACTTTTAGTGGATTTCTACTTATTTTATTAAATATCATCTCCACCAAACAGGAGAAGCTTGCATCTGTTATAGTTTTGGAGAAAAATGTGTTCATTTCATGTATGCGCGAAATGCCTTAAAAATGGCTTTAAAATGGATTTGGAGCATGGAGACGATTATCTCGGGATTGCAAGATAACCAAACAAAACTTTTAGTGGATTTCTACTTATTTTATTAAATATCATCTCCACCAAACAGGACAAGCTTGCATCTGTTATAGTTTTGGAGAAAAATGTGTTCATTTCATTTATGCGCGAAATGCCTTAGAAATGGCTTTAAAATGGATTTGGAGCATGGAGACGATTATCTCGGGATTGCAAGATAACCAAACAAAACTTTTAGTGGATTTCTACTTATTTTACTAAATATCATCTCCACCAAACAGGACAAGCTTGCATCTGTTATAGTTTTGGAGAAAAATGTGTTCATTTCATTTATGCGCGAAATGCCTTAGAAATGGCTTTAAAATGGATTTGGAGCATGGAGACGATTATCTCGGGATTGCAAGATAACCAAACAAAACTTTTAGTGGATTTCTACTTATTTTATTAAATATCATCTCCACCAAACAGGACAAGCTTGCATCTGTTATAGTTTTGGAGAAAAATGTGTTCATTTCATGTATGCGCGAAATGCCTTAAAAATGGCTTTAAAATGGATTTGGAGCATGGAGACGATTATCTCGGGATTGCAAGATAACCAAACAAAACTTTTAGTGGATTTCTACTTATTTTATTAAATATCATCTCCACCAAACAGGACAAGCTTGCATCTGTTATAGTTTTGGAGAAAAATGTGTTCATTTCATGTATGCGCGAAATGCCTTAAAAATGGCTTTAAAATGGATTTGGAGCATGGAGACGATTATCTCGGGATTGCAAGATAACTAAACAAAACTTTTAGTGGATTTCTACTTATTTAATTAAATATCATCTCCACCAAACAGGACAAGCTTGCATCTGTTATAGTTTTGGAGAAAAATGTGTTCATTTCATTTATGCGCGAAATGCCTTAGAAATGGCTTTAAAATGGATTTGGAGCATGGAGACGATTATCTCGGGATTGCAAGATAACCAAACAAAACTTTTAGTGGATTTCTACTTATTTTATTAAATATCATCTCCACCAAACAGGACAAGCTTGCATCTGTTATAGTTTTGGAGAAAAATGTGTTCATTTCATGTATGCGCGAAATGCCTTAAAAATGGCTTTAAAATGGATTTGGAGCATGGAGACGATTATCTCGGGATTGCAAGATAACCAAACAAAACGTTTAGTGGATTTCTACTTATTTTATTAAATATCATCTCCACCAAACAGGACAAGCTTGCATCTGTTATAGTTTTGGAGAAAAATGTGTTCATTTCATGTATGCGCGAAATGCCTTAAAAATGGCTTTAAAATGGATTTGGAGCATGGATACGATTATCTCGGGATTGCAAGATAACCAAACAAAACTTTTAGTGGATTTCTACTTATTTTATTAAATATCATCTCCACCAAACAGGACAAGGTTGCATCTGTTATAGTTTTGGAGAAAAATGTGTTCATTTCATGTATGCGCGAAATGCCTTAAAAATGGCTTTAAAATGGATTTGGAGCATGGAGACGATTATCTCGGGATTGCAAGATAACCAAACAAAACTTTTAGTGGATTTCTACTTATTTAATTAAATATCATCTCCACCAAACAGGACAAGCTTGCATCTGTTATAGTTTTGGAGAAAAATGTGTTCATTTCATGTATGCGCGAAATGCCTTAAAAATGGCTTTAAAATGGATTTGGAGCATGGAGACGATTATCTCGGGATTGCAAGATAACCAAACAAAACTTTTAGTGGATTTCTACTTATTTAATTAAATATCATCTCCACCAAACAGGACAAGCTTGCATCTGTTATAGTTTTGGAGAAAAATGTGTTCATTTCATTTATGCGCGAAATGCCTTAGAAATGGCTTTAAAATGGATTTGGAGCATGGAGACGATTATCTCGGGATTGCAAGATAACCAAACAAAACTTTTAGTGGATTTCTACTTATTTTATTAAATATCATCTCCACCAAACAGGACAAGCTTGCATCTGTTATAGTTTTGGAGAAAAATGTGTTCATTTCATGTATGCGCGAAATGCCTTAAAAATGGCTTTAAAATGGATTTGGAGCATGGAGACGATTATCTCGGGATTGCAAGATAACCAAACAAAACTTTTAGTGGATTTCTACTTATTTTATTAAATATCATCTCCACCAAACAGGACAAGCTTGCATCTGTTATAGTTTTGGAGAAAAATGTGTTCATTTCATTTATGCGCGAAATGCCGTAGAAATGGCTTTAAAATGGATTTGGAGCATGGAGACGATTATCTCGGGATTGCAAGATAACCAAACAAAACTTTTAGTGGATTTCTACTTATTTTATTAAATATCATCTCCACCAAACAGGACAAGCTTGCATCTGTTATAGTTTTGGAGAAAAATGTGTTCATTTCATTTATGCGCGAAATGCCTTAGAAATGGCTTTAAAATGGATTTGGAGCATGGAGACGATTATCTCGGGATTGCAAGATAACCAAACAAAACGTTTAGTGGATTTCTACTTATTTTATTAAATATCATCTCCACCAAACAGGAGAAGCTTGCATCTGTTATAGTTTTGGAGAAAAATGTGTTCATTTCATGTATGCGCGAAATGCCTTAAAAATGGCTTTAAAATGGATTTGGAGCATGGAGACGATTATCTCGGGATTGCAAGATAACCAAACAAAACTTTTAGTGGATTTCTACTTATTTTATTAAATATCATCTCCACCAAACAGGACAAGCTTGCATCTGTTATAGTTTTGGAGAAAAATGTGTTCATTTCATTTATGCGCGAAATGCCTTAGAAATGGCTTTAAAATGGATTTGGAGCATGGAGACGATTATCTCGGGATTGCAAGAAAACCAAACAAAACTTTTAGTGGATTTCTACTTATTTTACTAAATATCATCTCCACCAAACAGGACAAGCTTGCATCTGTTATAGTTTTGGAGAAAAATGTGTTCATTTCATTTATGCGCGAAATGCCTTAGAAATGGCTTTAAAATGGATTTGGAGCATGGAGACGATTATCTCGGGATTGCAAGATAACCAAACAAAACTTTTAGTGGATTTCTACTTATTTTATTAAATATCATCTCCACCAAACAGGACAAGCTTGCATCTGTTATAGTTTTGGAGAAAAATGTGTTCATTTCATGTATGCGCGAAATGCCTTAAAAATGGCTTTAAAATGGATTTGGAGCATGGAGACGATTATCTCGGGATTGCAAGATAACCAAACAAAACTTTTAGTGGATTTCTACTTATTTTATTAAATATCATCTCCACCAAACAGGACAAGCTTGCATCTGTTATAGTTTTGGAGAAAAATGTGTTCATTTCATGTATGCGCGAAATGCCTTAAAAATGGCTTTAAAATGGATTTGGAGCATGGAGACGATTATCTCGGGATTGCAAGATAACCAAACAAAACTTTTAGTGGATTTCTACTTATTTAATTAAATATCATCTCCACCAAACAGGACAAGCTTGCATCTGTTATAGTTTTGGAGAAAAATGTGTTCATTTCATGTATGCGCGAAATGCCTTAAAAATGGCTTTAAAATGGATTTGGAGCATGGAGACGATTATCTCGGGATTGCAAGATAACCAAACAAAACTTTTAGTGGATTTCTACTTATTTTATTAAATATCATCTCCACCAAACAGGACAAGCTTGCATCTGTTATAGTTTTGGAGAAAAATGTGTTCATTTCATTTATGCGCGAAATGCCTTAGAAATGGCTTTAAAATGGATTTGGAGCATGGAGACGATTATCTCGGGATTGCAAGATAACCAAACAAAACTTTTAGTGGATTTCTACTTATTTTATTAAATATCATCTCCACCAAACAGGACAAGCTTGCATCTGTTATAGTTTTGGAGAAAAATGTGTTCATTTCATGTATGCGCGAAATGCCTTAAAAATGGCTTTAAAATGGATTTGGAGCATGGAGACGATTATCTCGGGATTGCAAGATAACCAAACAAAACTTTTAGTGGATTTCTACTTGTTTTATTAAATATCATCTCCACCAAACAGGACAAGCTTGCATCTGTTATAGTTTTGGAGAAAAATGTGTTCATTTCATGTATGCGCGAAATGCCTTAAAAATGGCTTTAAAATGGACTTGGAGCATGGAGACGATTATCTCGGGATTGCAAGATAACCAAACAAAACTTTTAGTGGATTTCTACTTATTTTATTAAATATCATCTCCACCAAACAGGACAAGCTTGCATCTGTTATAGTTTTGGAGAAAAATGTGTTCATTTCATGTATGCGCGAAATGCCTTAAAAATGGCTTTAAAATGGATTTGGAGCATGGAGACGATTATCTCGGGATTGCAAGATAACCAAACAAAACTTTTAGTGGATTTCTACTTATTTAATTAAATATCATCTCCACCAAACAGGACAAGCTTGCATCTGTTATAGTTTTGGAGAAAAATGTGTTCATTTCCTGTATGCGCGAAATGCCTTAGAAATGGCTTTAAAATGGATTTGGAGCATGGAGACGATTATCTCGGGATTGCAAGATAACCAAACAAAACTTTTAGTGGATTTCTACTTATTTTATTAAATATCATCTCCACCAAACAGGACAAGCTTGCATCTGTTATAGTTTTGGAGAAAAATGTGTTCATTTCATGTATGCGCGAAATGCCTTAAAAATGGCTTTAAAATGGATTTGGAGCATGGAGACGATTATCTCGGGATTGCAAGATAACCAAACAAAACTTTTAGTGGATTTCTACTTATTTTATTAAATATCATCTCCACCAAACAGGACAAGCTTGCATCTGTTATAGTTTTGGAGAAAAATGTGTTCATTTCATTTATGCGCGAAATGCCTTAGAAATGGCTTTAAAATGGATTTGGAGCATGGAGACGATTATCTCGGGATTGCAAGATAACCAAACAAAACTTTTAGTGGATTTCTACTTATTTTATTAAATATCATCTCCACCAAACAGGACAAGCTTGCATCTGTTATAGTTTTGGAGAAAAATGTGTTCATTTCATGTATGCGCGAAATGCCTTAAAAATGGCTTTAAAATGGATTTGGAGCATGGAGACGATTATCTCGGGATTGCAAGATAACCAAACAAAACTTTTAGTGGATTTCTACTTATTTAATTAAATATCATCTCCACCAAACAGGACAAGCTTGCATCTGTTATAGTTTTGGAGAAAAATGTGTTCATTTCATTTATGCGCGAAATGCCTTAGAAATGGCTTTAAAATGGATTTGGAGCATGGAGACGATTATCTCGGGATTGCAAGATAACCAAACAAAACTTTTAGTGGATTTCTACTTATTTAATTAAATATCATCTCCACCAAACAGGACAAGCTTGCATCTGTTATAGTTTTGGAGAAAAATGTGTTCATTTCATTTATGCGCGAAATGCCTTAGAAATGGCTTTAAAATGGATTTGGAGCATGGAGACGATTATCTCGGGATTGCAAGATAACCAAACAAAACTTTTAGTGGATTTCTACTTATTTTATTAAATATCATCTCCACCAAACAGGACAAGCTTGCATCTGTTATAGTTTTGGAGAAAAATGTGTTCATTTCATGTATGCGCGAAATGCCTTAAAAATGGCTTTAAAATGGATTTGGAGCATGGAGACGATTATCTCGGGATTGCAAGATAACCAAACAAAACTTTTAGTGGATTTCTACTTATTTAATAAATATTATCTCCACCAAACAGGACAAGCTTGCATCTGTTATAGTTTTGGAGAAAAATGTGTTCATTTCATTTATGCGCGAAATGCCTTAGAAATGGCTTTAAAATGGATTTGGAGCATGGAGACGATTATCTCGGGATTGCAAGATAACCAAACAAAACTTTTAGTGGATTTCTACTTATTTTATTAAATATCATCTCCACCAAACAGGACAAGCTTGCATCTGTTATAGTTTTGGAGAAAAATGTGTTCATTTCATGTATGCGCGAAATGCCTTAAAAATGGCTTTAAAATGGATTTGGAGCATGGAGACGATTATCTCGGGATTGCAAGATAACCAAACAAAACTTTTAGTGGATTTCTACTTATTTTATTAAATATCATCTCCACCAAACAGGACAAGCTTGCATCTGTTATAGTTTTGGAGAAAAATGTGTTCATTTCATGTATGCGCGAAATGCCTTAAAAATGGCTTTAAAATGGATTTGGAGCATGGAGACGATTATCTCGGGATTGCAAGATAACCAAACAAAACTTTTAGTGGATTTCTACTTATTTTATTAAATATCATCTCCACCAAACAGGACAAGCTTGCATCTGTTATAGTTTTGGAGAAAAATGTGTTCATTTCATGTATGCGCGAAATGCCTTAAAAATGGCTTTAAAATGGATTTGGAGCATGGAGACGATTATCTCGGGATTGCAAGATAACCAAACAAAACTTTTAGTGGATTTCTACTTATTTAATTAAATATCATCTCCACCAAACAGGACAAGCTTGCATCTGTTATAGTTTTGGAGAAAAATGTGTTCATTTCATGTATGCGCGAAATGCCTTAAAAATGGCTTTAAAATGGATTTGGAGCATGGAGACGATTATCTCGGGATTGCAAGATAACCAAACAAAACTTTTAGTGGATTTCTACTTATTTTATTAAATATCATCTCCACCAAACAGGACAAGCTTGCATCTGTTATAGTTTTGGAGAAAAATGTGTTCATTTCATTTATGCGCGAAATGCCTTAGAAATGGCTTTAAAATGGATTTGGAGCATGGAGACGATTATCTCGGGATTGCAAGATAACCAAACAAAACTTTTAGTGGATTTCTACTTATTTTATTAAATATCATCTCCACCAAACAGGACAAGCTTGCATCTGTTATAGTTTTGGAGAAAAATGTGTTCATTTCATGTATGCGCGAAATGCCTTAAAAATGGCTTTAAAATGGATTTGGAGCATGGAGACGATTATCTCGGGATTGCAAGATAACCAAACAAAACTTTTAGTGGATTTCTACTTATTTAATTAAATATCATCTCCACCAAACAGGACAAGCTTGCATCTGTTATAGTTTTGGAGAAAAATGTGTTCATTTTATGTATGCGCGAAATGCCTTAAAAATGGCTTTAAAATGGATTTGGAGCATGGAGACGATTATCTCGGGATTGCAAGATAACCAAACAAAACTTTTAGTGGATTTCTACTTATTTAATTAAATATCATCTCCACCAAACAGGACAAGCTTGCATCTGTTATAGTTTTGGAGAAAAATGTGTTCATTTCATTTATGCGCGAAATGCCTTAGAAATGGCTTTAAAATGGATTTGGAGCATGGAGACGATTATCTCGGGATTGCAAGATAACCAAACAAAACTTTTAGTGGATTTCTACTTATTTTATTAAATATCATCTCCACCAAACAGAACAAGCTTGCATCTGTTATAGTTTTGGAGAAAAATGTGTTCATTTCATGTATGCGCGAAATGCTTTAAAAATGGCTTTAAAATGGGTTTGGAGCATGGAGACGATTATCTCGGGTTTGCAAGATAACCAAACAAAACTTTTAGTGGATTTCTACTTATTTTATTAAATATCATCTCCACCAAACAGGACAAGCTTGCATCTGTTATAGTTTTGGAGAAAAATGTGTTCATTTCATGAATGCGCGAAATGCCTTAAAAATGGCTTTAAAATGGATTTGGAGCATGGAGACGATTATCTCGGGATTGCAAGATAACCAAACAAAACTTTTAGTGGATTTCTACTTATTTAATTAAATATCATCTCCACCAAACAGGACAAGCTTGCATCTGTTATAGTTTTGGAGAAAAATGTGTTCATTTCATGTATGCGCGAAATGCCTTAAAAATGGCTTTAAAATGGATTTGGAGCATGGAGACGATTATCTCGGGATTGCAAGATAACCAAACAAAACTTTTAGTGGATTTCTACTTATTTTATTAAATATCATCTCCACCAAACAGGACAAGCTTGCATCTGTTATAGTTTTGGAGAAAAATGTGTTCATTTCATTTATGCGCGAAATGCCTTAAAAATGGCTTTAAAATGGATTTGGAGCATGGAGACGATTATCTCGGGATTGCAAGATAACCAAACAAAACTTTTAGTGGATTTCTACTTATTTAATTAAATATCATCTCCACCAAACAGGACAAGCTTGTATCTGTTATAGTTTTGGAGAAAAATGTGTTCATTTCATTTATGCGCGAAATGCCTTAGAAATGGCTTTAAAATGGATTTGGAGCATGGAGACGATTATCTCGGGATTGCAAGATAACCAAACAAAACTTTTAGTGGATTTCTACTTATTTTATTAAATATCATCTCCACCAAACAGGACAAGCTTGCATCTGTTATAGTTTTGGAGAAAAATGTGTTCATTTCATGTATGCGCGAAATGCCTTAAAAATGGCTTTAAAATGGATTTGGAGCATGGAGACGATTATCTCGGGATTGCAAGATAACCAAACAAAACTTTTAGTGGATTTCTACTTATTTAATTAAATATCATCTCCACCAAACAGGACAAGCTTGCATCTGTTATAGTTTTGGAGAAAAATGTGTTCATTTCATTTATGCGCGAAATGCCTTAGAAATGGCTTTAAAATGGATTTGGAGCATGGAGACGATTATCTCGGGATTGCAAGATAACCAAACAAAACTTTTAGTGGATTTCTACTTATTTTATTAAATATCATCTCCACCAAACAGGACAAGCTTGCATCTGTTATAGTTTTGGAGAAAAATGTGTTCATTTCATGTATGCGCGAAATGCCTTAAAAATGGCTTTAAAATGGATTTGGAGCATGGAGACAATTATCTCGGGATTGCAAGATAACCAAACAAAACATTTAGTGGATTTCTACTTATTTAATTAAATATCATCTCCACCAAACAGGACAAGCTTGCATCTGTTATAGTTTTGGAGAAAAATGTGTTCATTTTATGTATGCGCGAAATGCCTTAAAAATGGCTTTAAAATGGATTTGGAGCATGGAGACGATTATCTCGGGATTGCAAGATAACCAAACAAAACTTTTAGTGGATTTCTACTTATTTAATTAAATATCATCTCCACCAAACAGGACAAGCTTGCATCTGTTATAGTTTTGGAGAAAAATGTGTTCATTTCATGTATGCGCGAAATGCCTTAAAAATGGCTTTAAAATGGATTTGGAGCATGGAGACGATTATCTCGGGATTGCAAGATAACCAAACAAAACTTTTAGTGGATTTCTACTTATTTTATTAAATATCATCTCCACCAAACAGGACAAGCTTGCATCTGTTATAGTTTTGGAGAAAAATGTGTTCATTTCATGTATGCGCGAAATGCCTTAAAAATGGCTTTAAAATGGATTTGGAGCATGGAGACGATTATCTCGGGATTGCAAGATAACCAAACAAAACTTTTAGTGGATTTCTACTTATTTAATTAAATATCATCTCCACCAAACAGGACAAGCTTGCATCTGTTATAGTTTTGGAGAAAAATGTGTTCATTTCATGTATGCGCGAAATGCCTTAAAAATGGCTTTAAAATGGATTTGGAGCATGGAGACGATTATCTCGGGATTGCAAGATAACCAAACAAAACTTTTAGTGGATTTCTACTTATTTTATTAAATATCATCTCCACCAAACAGGACAAGCTTGCATCTGTTATAGTTTTGGAGAAAAATGTGTTCATTTCATTTATGCGCGAAATGCCTTAGAAATGGCTTTAAAATGGATTTGGAGCATGGAGACGATTATCTCGGGATTGCAAGATAACCAAACAAAACTTTTAGTGGATTTCTACTTATTTTATTAAATATCATCTCCACCAAATAGGACAAGCTTGCATCTGTTATAGTTTTGGAGAAAAATGTGTTCATTTCATGTATGCGCGAAATGCCTTAAAAATGGCTTTAAAATGGATTTGGAGCATGGAGACGATTATCTCGGGATTGCAAGATAACCAAACAAAACTTTTAGTGGATTTCTACTTATTTTATTAAATATCATCTCCACCAAACAGGACAAGCTTGCATCTGTTATAGTTTTGGAGAAAAATGTGTTCATTTCATTTATGCGCGAAATGCCTTAGAAATGGCTTTAAAATGGATTTGGAGCATGGAGACGATTATCTCGGGATTGCAAGATAACCAAACAAAACTTTTAGTGGATTTCTACTTATTTTATTAAATATCATCTCCACCAAACAGGACAAGCTTGCATCTGTTATAGTTTTGGAGAAAAATGTGTTCATTTCATGTATGCGCGAAATGCCTTAAAAATGGCTTTAAAATGGATTTGGAGCATGGAGACGATTATCTCGGGATTGCAAGATAACCAAACAAAACTTTTAGTGGATTTCTACTTATTTAATTAAATATCATCTCCACCAAACAGGACAAGCTTGCATCTGTTATAGTTTTGGAGAAAAATGTGTTCATTTTATGTATGCGCGAAATGCCTTAAAAATGGCTTTAAAATGGATTTGGAGCATGGAGACGATTATCTCGGGATTGCAAGATAACCAAACAAAACTTTTAGTGGATTTCTACTTATTTAATTAAATATCATCTCCACCAAACAGGACAAGCTTGCATCTGTTATAGTTTTGGAGAAAAATGTGTTCATTTCATTTATGCGCGAAATGCCTTAGAAATGGCTTTAAAATGGATTTGGAGCATGGAGACGATTATCTCGGGATTGCAAGATAACCAAACAAAACTTTTAGTGGATTTCTACTTATTTTATTAAATATCATCTCCACCAAACAGAACAAGCTTGCATCTGTTATAGTTTTGGAGAAAAATGTGTTCATTTCATGTATGCGCGAAATGCTTTAAAAATGGCTTTAAAATGGGTTTGGAGCATGGAGACGATTATCTCGGGTTTGCAAGATAACCAAACAAAACTTTTAGTGGATTTCTACTTATTTTATTAAATATCATCTCCACCAAACAGGACAAGCTTGCATCTGTTATAGTTTTGGAGAAAAATGTGTTCATTTCATGAATGCGCGAAATGCCTTAAAAATGGCTTTAAAATGGATTTGGAGCATGGAGACGATTATCTCGGGATTGCAAGATAACCAAACAAAACTTTTAGTGGATTTCTACTTATTTAATTAAATATCATCTCCACCAAACAGGACAAGCTTGCATCTGTTATAGTTTTGGAGAAAAATGTGTTCATTTCATGTATGCGCGAAATGCCTTAAAAATGGCTTTAAAATGGATTTGGAGCATGGAGACGATTATCTCGGGATTGCAAGATAACCAAACAAAACTTTTAGTGGATTTCTACTTATTTTATTAAATATCATCTCCACCAAACAGGACAAGCTTGCATCTGTTATAGTTTTGGAGAAAAATGTGTTCATTTCATTTATGCGCGAAATGCCTTAAAAATGGCTTTAAAATGGATTTGGAGCATGGAGACGATTATCTCGGGATTGCAAGATAACCAAACAAAACTTTTAGTGGATTTCTACTTATTTAATTAAATATCATCTCCACCAAACAGGACAAGCTTGTATCTGTTATAGTTTTGGAGAAAAATGTGTTCATTTCATTTATGCGCGAAATGCCTTAGAAATGGCTTTAAAATGGATTTGGAGCATGGAGACGATTATCTCGGGATTGCAAGATAACCAAACAAAACTTTTAGTGGATTTCTACTTATTTTATTAAATATCATCTCCACCAAACAGGACAAGCTTGCATCTGTTATAGTTTTGGAGAAAAATGTGTTCATTTCATGTATGCGCGAAATGCCTTAAAAATGGCTTTAAAATGGATTTGGAGCATGGAGACGATTATCTCGGGATTGCAAGATAACCAAACAAAACTTTTAGTGGATTTCTACTTATTTAATTAAATATCATCTCCACCAAACAGGACAAGCTTGCATCTGTTATAGTTTTGGAGAAAAATGTGTTCATTTCATTTATGCGCGAAATGCCTTAGAAATGGCTTTAAAATGGATTTGGAGCATGGAGACGATTATCTCGGGATTGCAAGATAACCAAACAAAACTTTTAGTGGATTTCTACTTATTTTATTAAATATCATCTCCACCAAACAGGACAAGCTTGCATCTGTTATAGTTTTGGAGAAAAATGTGTTCATTTCATGTATGCGCGAAATGCCTTAAAAATGGCTTTAAAATGGATTTGGAGCATGGAGACAATTATCTCGGGATTGCAAGATAACCAAACAAAACATTTAGTGGATTTCTACTTATTTTATTAAATATCATCTCCACCAAACAGGACAAGCTTGCATCTGTTATAGTTTTGGAGAAAAATGTGTTCATTTCATGTATGCGCGAAATGCCTTAAAAATGGCTTTAAAATGGATTTGGAGCATGGAGACGATTATCTCGGGATTGCAAGATAACCAAACAAAACTTTTAGTGGATTTCTACTTATTTTATTAAATATCATCTCCACCAAACAGGACAAGCTTGCATCTGTTATAGTTTTGGAGAAAAATGTGTTCATTTCATGTATGCGCGAAATGCCTTAAAAATGGCTTTAAAATGGATTTGGAGCATGGAGACGATTATCTCGGGATTGCAAGATAACCAAACAAAACTTTTAGTGGATTTCTACTTATTTTATTAAATATCATCTCCACCAAACAGGACAAGCTTGCATCTGTTATAGTTTTGGAGAAAAATGTGTTCATTTCATGTATGCGCGAAATGCCTTAAAAATGGCTTTAAAATGGATTTGGAGCATGGAGACGATTATCTCGGGATTGCAAGATAACCAAACAAAACTTTTAGTGGATTTCTACTTATTTTATTAAATATCATCTCCACCAAACAGGACAAGCTTGCATCTGTTATAGTTTTGGAGAAAAATGTGTTCATTTCATGTATGCGCGAAATGCCTTAAAAATGGCTTTAAAATGGATTTGGAGCATGGAGACGATTATCTCGGGATTGCAAGATAACCAAACAAAACTTTTAGTGGATTTCTACTTATTTAATTAAATATCATCTCCACCAAACAGGACAAGCTTGCATCTGTTATAGTTTTGGAGAAAAATGTGTTCATTTCATTTATGCGCGAAATGCCTTAGAAATGGCTTTAAAATGGATTTGGAGCATGGAGACGATTATCTCGGGATTGCAAGATAACCAAACAAAACTTTTAGTGGATTTCTACTTATTTTATTAAATATCATCTCCACCAAACAGGACAAGCTTGCATCTGTTATAGTTTTGGAGAAAAATGTGTTCATTTCATTTATGCGCGAAATGCCTTAGAAATGGCTTTAAAATGGATTTGGAGCATGGAGACGATTATCTCGGGATTGCAAGATAACCAAACAAAACTTTTAGTGGATTTCTACTTATTTTATTAAATATCATCTCCACCAAACAGGAGAAGCTTGCATCTGTTATAGTTTTGGAGAAAAATGTGTTCATTTCATGTATGCGCGAAATGCCTTAAAAATGGCTTTAAAATGGATTTGGAGCATGGAGACGATTATCTCGGGATTGCAAGATAACCAAACAAAACTTTTAGTGGATTTCTACTTATTTTATTAAATATCATCTCCACCAAACAGGACAAGCTTGCATCTGTTATAGTTTTGGAGAAAAATGTGTTCATTTCATTTATGCGCGAAATGCCTTAGAAATGGCTTTAAAATGGATTTGGAGCATGGAGACGATTATCTCGGGATTGCAAGATAACCAAACAAAACTTTTAGTGGATTTCTACTTATTTTACTAAATATCATCTCCACCAAACAGGACAAGCTTGCATCTGTTATAGTTTTGGAGAAAAATGTGTTCATTTCATTTATGCGCGAAATGCCTTAGAAATGGCTTTAAAATGGATTTGGAGCATGGAGACGATTATCTCGGGATTGCAAGATAACCAAACAAAACTTTTAGTGGATTTCTACTTATTTTATTAAATATCATCTCCACCAAACAGGACAAGCTTGCATCTGTTATAGTTTTGGAGAAAAATGTGTTCATTTCATGTATGCGCGAAATGCCTTAAAAATGGCTTTAAAATGGATTTGGAGCATGGAGACGATTATCTCGGGATTGCAAGATAACCAAACAAAACTTTTAGTGGATTTCTACTTATTTTATTAAATATCATCTCCACCAAACAGGACAAGCTTGCATCTGTTATAGTTTTGGAGAAAAATGTGTTCATTTCATGTATGCGCGAAATGCCTTAAAAATGGCTTTAAAATGGATTTGGAGCATGGAGACGATTATCTCGGGATTGCAAGATAACCAAACAAAACTTTTAGTGGATTTCTACTTATTTTATTAAATATCATCTCCACCAAACAGGACAAGCTTGCATCTGTTATAGTTTTGGAGAAAAATGTGTTCATTTCATGTATGCGCGAAATGCCTTAAAAATGGCTTTAAAATGGATTTGGAGCATGGAGACGATTATCTCGGGATTGCAAGATAACTAAACAAAACTTTTAGTGGATTTCTACTTATTTAATTAAATATCATCTCCACCAAACAGGACAAGCTTGCATCTGTTATAGTTTTGGAGAAAAATGTGTTCATTTCATTTATGCGCGAAATGCCTTAGAAATGGCTTTAAAATGGATTTGGAGCATGGAGACGATTATCTCGGGATTGCAAGATAACCAAACAAAACTTTTAGTGGATTTCTACTTATTTTATTAAATATCTCCACCAAACAGGACAAGCTTGCATCTGTTATAGTTTTGGAGAAAAATGTGTTCATTTCATGTATGCGCGAAATGCCTTAAAAATGGCTTTAAAATGGATTTGGAGCATGGAGACGATTATCTCGGGATTGCAAGATAACCAAACAAAACTTTTAGTGGATTTCTACTTATTTTATTAAATATCATCTCCACCAAACAGGACAAGCTTGCATCTGTTATAGTTTTGGAGAAAAATGTGTTCATTTCATGTATGCGCGAAATGCCTTAAAAATGGCTTTAAAATGGATTTGGAGCATGGAGACGATTATCTCGGGATTGCAAGATAACCAAACAAAACTTTTAGTGGATTTCTACTTATTTTATTAAATATCATCTCCACCAAACAGGACAAGCTTGCATCTGTTATAGTTTTGGAGAAAAATGTGTTCATTTCATGTATGCGCGAAATGCCTTAAAAATGGCTTTAAAATGGATTTGGAGCATGGAGACGATTATCTCGGGATTGCAAGATAACCAAACAAAACTTTTAGTGGATTTCTACTTATTTAATTAAATATCATCTCCACCAAACAGGACAGGCTTGCATCTGTTATAGTTTTGGAGAAAAATGTGTTCATTTCATTTATGCGCGAAATGCCTTAGAAATGGCTTTAAAATGGATTTGGAGCATGGAGACGATTATCTCGGGATTGCAAGATAACCAAACAAAACTTTTAGTGGATTTCTACTTATTTTATTAAATATCATCTCCACCAAACAGGACAAGCTTGCATCTGTTATAGTTTTGGAGAAAAATGTGTTCATTTCATGTATGCGCGAAATGCCTTAAAAATGGCTTTAAAATGGATTTGGAGCATGGAGACGATTATCTCGGGATTGCAAGATAACCAAACAAAACTTTTAGTGGATTTCTACTTATTTTATTAAATATCATCTCCACCAAACAGGACAAGCTTGCATCTGTTATAGTTTTGGAGAAAAATGTGTTCATTTCATTTATGCGCGAAATGCCTTAGAAATGGCTTTAAAATGGATTTGGAGCATGGAGACGATTATCTCGGGATTGCAAGATAACCAAACAAAACTTTTAGTGGATTTCTACTTATTTTATTAAATATCATCTCCACCAAACAGGAGAAGCTTGCATCTGTTATAGTTTTGGAGAAAAAATGTGTTCATTTCATGTATGCGCGAAATGCCTTAAAAATGGCTTTAAAATGGATTTGGAGCATGGAGACGATTATCTCGGGATTGCAAGATAACCAAACAAAACTTTTAGTGGATTTCTACTTATTTTATTAAATATCATCTCCACCAAACAGGACAAGCTTGCATCTGTTATAGTTTTGGAGAAAAATGTGTTCATTTCATTTATGCGCGAAATGCCTTAGAAATGGCTTTAAAATGGATTTGGAGCATGGAGACGATTATCTCGGGATTGCAAGATAACCAAACAAAACTTTTAGTGGATTTCTACTTATTTTACTAAATATCATCTCCACCAAACAGGACAAGCTTGCATCTGTTATAGTTTTAAAGAAAAATGTGTTCATTTCATTTATGCGCGAAATGCCTTAGAAATGGCTTTAAAATGGATTTGGAGCATGGAGACGATTATCTCGGGATTGCAAGATAACCAAACAAAACTTTTAGTGGATTTCTACTTATTTTATTAAATATCATCTCCACCAAACAGGACAAGCTTGCATCTGTTATAGTTTTGGAGAAAAATGTGTTCATTTCATGTATGCGCGAAATGCCTTAAAAATGGCTTTAAAATGGATTTGGAGCATGGAGACGATTATCTCGGGATTGCAAGATAACCAAACAAAACTTTTAGTGGATTTCTACTTATTTTATTAAATATCATCTCCACCAAACAGGACAAGCTTGCATCTGTTATAGTTTTGGAGAAAAATGTGTTCATTTCATGTATGCGCGAAATGCCTTAAAAATGGCTTTAAAATGGATTTGGAGCATGGAGACGATTATCTCGGGATTGCAAGATAACCAAACAAAACTTTTAGTGGATTTCTACTTATTTAATTAAATATCATCTCCACCAAACAGGACAAGCTTGCATCTGTTATAGTTTTGGAGAAAAATGTGTTCATTTCATTTATGCGCGAAATGCCTTAGAAATGGCTTTAAAATGGATTTGGAGCATGGAGACGATTATCTCGGGATTGCAAGATAACCAAACAAAACTTTTAGTGGATTTCTACTTATTTTATTAAATATCATCTCCACCAAACAGGAGAAGCTTGCATCTGTTATAGTTTTGGAGAAAAATGTGTTCATTTCATGTATGCGCGAAATGCCTTAAAAATGGCTTTAAAATGGATTTGGAGCATGGAGACGATTATCTCGGGATTGCAAGATAACCAAACAAAACTTTTAGTGGATTTCTACTTATTTTATTAAATATCATCTCCACCAAACAGGACAAGCTTGCATCTGTTATAGTTTTGGAGAAAAATGTGTTCATTTCATTTATGCGCGAAATGCCTTAGAAATGGCTTTAAAATGGATTTGGAGCATGGAGACGATTATCTCGGGATTGCAAGATAACCAAACAAAACTTTTAGTGGATTTCTACCTTTTTTACTAAATATCATCTCCACCAAACAGGACAAGCTTGCATCTGTTATAGTTTTAAAGAAAAATGTGTTCATTTCATTTATGCGCGAAATGCCTTAGAAATGGCTTTAAAATGGATTTGGAGCATGGAGACGATTATCTCGGGATTGCAAGATAACCAAACAAAACTTTTAGTGGATTTCTACTTATTTTATTAAATATCATCTCCACCAAACAGGACAAGCTTGCATCTGTTATAGTTTTGGAGAAAAATGTGTTCATTTCATGTATGCGCGAAATGCCTTAAAAATGCTTTAAAATGGATTTGGAGCATGGAGACGATTATCTCGGGATTGCAAGATAACCAAACAAAACTTTTAGTGGATTTCTACTTATTTTATTAAATATCATCTCCACCAAACAGGACAAGCTTGCATCTGTTATAGTTTTGGAGAAAAATGTGTTCATTTCATGTATGCGCGAAATGCCTTAAAAATGGCTTTAAATGGATTTGGAGCATGGAGACGATTATCTCGGGATTGCAAGATAACCAAACAAAACTTTTAGTGGATTTCTACTTATTTAATTAAATATCATCTCCACCAAACAGGACAAGCTTGCATCTGTTATAGTTTTTGGAGAAAAATGTGTTCATTTCATTTATGCGCGAAATGCCTTAGAAATGGCTTTAAAATGGATTTGGAGCATGGAGACGATTATCTCGGGATTGCAAGATAACCAAACAAAACTTTTAGTGGATTTCTACTTATTTTATTAAATATCATCTCCACCAAACAGGACAAGCTTGCATCTGTTATAGTTTTGGAGAAAAATGTGTTCATTTCATGTATGCGCGAAATGCCTTAAAAATAGCTTTAAAATGGATTTGGAGCATGGAGACGATTATCTCGGGATTGCAAGATAACCAAACAAAACTTTTAGTGGATTTCTACTATTTTATTAAATATCATCTCCACCAAACAGGACAAGCTTGCATCTGTTATAGTTTTGGAGAAAAATGTGTTCATTTCATTTATGCGCGAAATGCCTTAGAAATGGCTTTAAAATGGATTTGGAGCATGGAGACGATTATCTCGGGATTGCAAGATAACCAAACAAAACTTTTAGTGGATTTCTACTTATTTTATTAAATATCATCTCCACCAAACAGGACAAGCTTGCATCTGTTATAGTTTTGGAGAAAAATGTGTTCATTTCATGTATGCGCGAAATGCCTTAAAAATGGCTTTAAATGGATTTGGAGCATGGAGACGATTATCTCGGATTGCAAGATAACCAAACAAAACTTTTAGTGGATTTCTACTTATTTAATTAAATATCATCTCCACCAAACAGGACAAGCTTGCATCTGTTATAGTTTTGGAGAAAAATGTGTTCATTTCATTTATGCGCGAAAATGCCTTAGAAATGGCTTTAAAATGGATTTGGAGCATGGAGACGATTATCTCGGGATTGCAAGATAACCAAACAAAACTTTTAGTGGATTTCTACTTATTTTATTAAATATCATCTCCACCAAACAGGACAAGCTTGCATCTGTTATAGTTTTGGAGAAAAATGTGTTCATTTCATTTATGCGCGAAATGCCTTAGAAATGGCTTTAAAATGGATTTGGAGCATGGAGACGATTATCTCGGGATTGCAAGATAACCAAACAAAACTTTTAGTGGATTTCTACTTATTTTATTAAATATCATCTCCACCAACAGGACAAGCTTGCATCTGTTATAGTTTTGGAGAAAAATGTGTTCATTTCATGTATGCGCGAAATGCCTTAAAAATGGCTTTAAAATGGATTTGGAGCATGGAGACGATTATCTCGGGATTGCAAGATAACCAAAAAAAACTTTTAGTGGATTTTTACTTATTTAATTAAATATCATCTCCACCAAACAGGACAAGCTTGCATCTGTTATAGTTTTGGAGAAAAATGTGTTCATTTCATTTATGCGCGAAATGCCTTAGAAATGGCTTTAAAATGGATTTGGAGCATGGAGACGATTATCTCGGGATTGCAAGATAACCAAACAAAACTTTTAGTGGATTTCTACTTATTTTATTAAATATCATCTACACCAAACAGGACAAGCTTGCATCTGTTATAGTTTTGGAGAAAAATGTGTTCATTTCATGTATGCGCGAAATGCCTTAAAAATGGCTTTAAAATGGATTTGGAGCATGGAGACGATTATCTCGGGATTGCAAGATAACCAAACAAAACTTTTAGTGGATTTCTACTTATTTTATTAAATATCATCTCCACCAAACAGGACAAGCTTGCATCTGTTATAGTTTTGGAGAAAAATGTGTTCATTCATTTATGCGCGAAATGCCTTAGAAATGGCTTTAAAATGGATTTGGAGCATGGAGACGATTATCTCGGGATTGCAAGATAACCAAACAAAACTTTTAGTGGATTTCTACTTATTTTATTAAATATCATCTCCACCAAACAGGACAAGCTTGCATCTGTTATAGTTTTGGAGAAAAATGTGTTCATTTCATGTATGCGCGAAATGCCTTAAAAATGGCTTTAAAATGGATTTGGAGCATGGAGACGATTATCTCGGGATTGCAAGATAACCAAACAAAACTTTTAGTGGATTTCTACTTATTTAATTAAATATCATCTCCACCAAACATGACAAGCTTGCATCTGTTATAGTTTTGGAGAAAAATGTGTTCATTTCATTTATGCGCGAAATGCCTTAGAAATGGCTTTTAAAATGGATTTGGAGCATGGAGACGATTATCTCGGGATTGCAAGATAACCAAACAAAACTTTTAGTGGATTTCTACTTATTTTATTAAATATCATCTCCACCAAACAGGACAAGCTTGCATCTGTTATAGTTTTGGAGAAAAATGTGTTCATTTCATGTATGCGCGAAATGCCTTAAAAATGGCTTTAAAATGGATTTGGAGCATGGAGACGATTATCTCGGGATTGCAAGATAACCAAACAAACTTTTAGTGGATTTCTACTTATTTAATTAAATATCATCTCCACCAAACAGGACAAGCTTGCATCTGTTATAGTTTTGGAGAAAAATGTGTTCATTTCATTTATGCGCGAAATGCCTTAGAAATGGCTTTAAAATGGATTTGGAGCATGGAGACGATTATCTCGGATTGCAAGATAACCAAACAAAACTTTTAGTGGATTTCTACTTATTTTATTAAATATCATCTCCACCAAACAGGACAAGCTTGCATCTGTTATAGTTTTGGAGAAAAATGTGTTCATTTCATGTATGCGCGAAATGCCTTAAAAATGGCTTTAAAATGGATTTGGAGCATGGAGACGATTATCTCGGGATTGCAAGATAACCAAACAAAACTTTTAGTGGATTTCTACTTATTTATTAAATATCATCTCCACCAAACAGGACAAGCTTGCATCTGTTATAGTTTTGGAGAAAAATGTGTTCATTTCATTTATGCGCGAAATGCCTTAGAAATGGCTTTAAAATGGATTTGGAGCATGGAGACGATTATCTCGGGATTGCAAGATAAACCAACAAAACTTTTAGTGGATTTCTACTTATTTTATTAAATATCATCTCCACCAAACAGGACAAGCTTGCATCTGTTATAGTTTTGGAGAAAAATGTGTTCATTTCATTTATGCGCGAAATGCTTAGAAATGGCCTTTAAAATGGATTTGGAGCATGGAGACGATTATCTCGGGATTGCAAGATAACCAACAAAACTTTTAGTGGATTTCTACTTATTTTATTAAATATCATCTCCACCAAACAGGACAAGCTTGCATCTGTTATAGTTTTGGAGAAAAATGTGTTCATTTCATGTATGCGCGAAATGCCTTAAAAATGGCTTTAAAATGGATTTGGAGCATGGAGACGATTATCTCGGGATTGCAAGATAACCAAACAAAACTTTTAGTGGATTTCTACTTATTTTATTAAATATCATCTCCACCAAACAGGACAAGCTTGCATCTGTTATAGTTTTGGAGAAAAATGTGTTCATTTCATGTATGCGCGAAATGCCTTAAAAATGGCTTTAAAATGGATTTGGAGCATGGAGACGATTATCTCGGGATTGCAAGATAACCAAACAAAACTTTTAGTGGATTTCTACTTATTTTATTAAATATCATCTCCACCAAACAGGACAAGCTTGCATCTGTTATAGTTTTGGAGAAAAATGTGTTCATTTCATTTATGCGCGAAATGCCTTAGAAATGGCTTTAAAATGGATTTGGAGCATGGAGACGATTATCTCGGGATTGCAAGATAACCAAACAAAACTTTTAGTGGATTTCTACTTATTTTATTAAATATCATCTCCACCAAACAGGACAAGCTTGCATCTGTTATAGTTTTGGAGAAAAATGTGTTCATTTCATTTATGCGCGAATGCCTTAGAAATGGCTTTAAAATGGATTTGGAGCATGGAGACGATTATCTCGGGATTGCAAGATAACCAAACAAAACTTTTAGTGGATTTCTACTTATTTTATTAAATATCATCTCCACCAAACAGGACAAGCTTGCATCTGTTATAGTTTTGGAGAAAAATGTGTTCATTTCATGTATGCGCGAAATGGCTTTAAAATGGCTTTAAAATGGATTTGGAGCATGGAGACGATTATCTCGGGATTGCAAGATAACCAAACAAAACTTTTAGTGGATTTCTACTTATTTAATTAAATATCATCTCCACCAAACAGGACAAGCTTGCATCTGTTATAGTTTTGGAGAAAAATGTGTTCATTTCATTTATGCGCGAAATGCCTTAGAAATGGCTTTAAAATGGATTTGGAGCATGGAGACGATTATCTCGGGATTGCAAGATAACCAAACAAAACTTTTAGTGGATTTCTACTTATTTTATTAAATATCATCTCCACCAAACAGGACAAGCTTGCATCTGTTATAGTTTTGGAGAAAAATGTGTTCATTTCATGTATGCGCGAAATGCCTTAAAAATGGCTTTAAAATGGATTTGGAGCATGGAGACGATTATCTCGGGATTGCAAGATAACCAAACAAAACTTTTAGTGGATTTCTACTTATTTAATTAAATATCATCTCCACCAAACAGGACAAGCTTGCATCTGTTATAGTTTTGGAGAAAAATGTGTTCATTTCATGTATGCGCGAAATGCCTTAAAAATGGCTTTAAAATGGATTTGGAGCATGGAGACGATTATCTCGGGATTGCAAGATAACCAAACAAAACTTTTAGTGGATTTCTACTTATTTAATTAAATATCATCTCCACCAAACAGGACAAGCTTGCATCTGTTATAGTTTTGGAGAAAAATGTGTTCATTTCATTTATGCGCGAAATGCCTTAGAAATGGCTTTAAAATGGATTTGGAGCATGGAGACGATTATCTCGGGATTGCAAGATAACCAAACAAAACTTTTAGTGGATTTCTACTTATTTTATTAAATATCATCTCCACCAAACAGGACAAGCTTGCATCTGTTATAGTTTTGGAGAAAAATGTGTTCATTTCATGTATGCGCGAAATGCCTTAAAAATGGCTTTACAATGGATTTGGAGCATGGAGACGATTATCTCGGGATTGCAAGATAACCAAACAAAACTTTTAGTGGATTTCTACTTATTTAATTAAATATCATCTCCACCAAACAGGACAAGCTTGCATCTGTTATAGTTTTGGAGAAAAATGTGTTCATTTCATTTATGCGCGAAATGCCTTAGAAATGGCTTTAAAATGGATTTGGAGCATGGAGACGATTATCTCGGGATTGCAAGATAACCAAACAAAACTTTAGTGGATTTCTACTTATTTTATTAAATATCATCTCCACCAAACAGGACAAGCTTGCATCTGTTATAGTTTTGGAGAAAAATGTGTTCATTTCATGTATGCGCGAAATGCCTTAAAAATGGCTTTAAAATGGATTTGGAGCATGGAGACGATTATCTCGGGATTGCAAGAAACCAAACAAAACTTTTAGTGGATTTCTACTTATTTTATTAAATATCATCTCCACCAAACAGGAAAAGCTTGCATCTGTTATAGTTTTGGAGAAAATGTGTTCATTTCATTTATGCGCGAAATGCCTTAGAAATGGCTTTAAAATGGATTTGGAGCATGGAGACGATTATCTCGGATTGCAAGATAACCAAACAAAACTTTTAGTGGATTTCTACTTATTTTATTAAATATCATCTCCACCAAACAGGACAAGCTTGCATCTGTTATAGTTTTGGAGAAAAATGTGTTCATTTCATTTATGCGCGAAATGCCTTAGAAATGGCTTTAAAATGGATTTGGAGCATGGAGACGATTATCTCGGGATTGCAAGATAACCAAACAAAACTTTTAGTGGATTTCTAATTATTTTATTAAATATCATCTCCACCAAACAGGACAAGCTTGCATCTGCTATAGTTTTGGAGAAAAATGTGTTCATTTCATGTATGCGCGAAATGCCTTAAAAATGGCTTTAAAATGGATTTGGAGCATGGAGACGATTATCTCGGGATTGCAAGATAACCAAAAAAAACTTTTAGTGGATTTCTACTTATTTTATTAAATATCATCTCCACCAAACAGGACAAGCTTGCATCTGTTATAGTTTTGGAGAAAAATGTGTTCATTTCATGTATGCGCGAAATGGCTTAAAAAATGGCTTTAAAATGGATTTGGAGCATGGAGACGATTATCTCGGGATTGCAAGATAACCAAACAAAACTTTTAGTGGATTTCTACTTATTTAATTAAATATCATCTCCACCAAACAGGACAAGCTTGCATCTGTTATAGTTTTGGAGAAAAATGTGTTCATTTCATGTATGCGCGAAATGCCTTAAAAATGGCTTTAAAATGGATTTGGAGCATGGAGACGATTATCTCGGGATTGCAAGATAACCAAACAAAACTTTTAGTGGATTTCTACTTATTTTATTAAATATCATCTCCACCAAACAGGACAAGCTTGCATCTGTTATAGTTTTGGAGAAAAATGTGTTCATTTCATTTATGCGCGAAATGCCTTAGAAATGGCTTTAAAATGGATTTGGAGCATGGAGACGATTATCTCGGGATTGCAAGATAACCAAACAAAACTTTTAGTGGATTTCTACTTATTTTATTAAATATCATCTCCACCAAACAGGACAAGCTTGCATCTGTTATAGTTTTGGAGAAAAATGTGTTCATTTCATGTATGCGCGATGCCTTAAAAATGGCTTTAAAATGGATTTGGAGCATGGAGACGATTATCTCGGGATTGCAAGATAACCAAACAAAACTTTTAGTGGATTTCTACTTATTTAATTAAATATCATCTCCACCAAACAGGACAAGCTTGCATCTGTTATAGTTTTGGAGAAAAATGTGTTCATTTCATGTATGCGCGAAATGCCTTAAAATGGCTTTAAAATGGATTTGGAGCATGGAGACGATTATCTCGGGATTGCAAGATAACCAAACAAAACTTTTAGTGGATTTCTACTTATTTAATTAAATATCATCTCCACCAAACAGGACAAGCTTGCATCTGTTATAGTTTTGGAGAAAAATGTGTTCATTTCATTTATGCGCGAAATGCCTTAGAAATGGCTTTAAAATGGATTTGGAGCATGGAGACGATTATCTCGGGATTGCAAGATAACCAAACAAAACTTTTAGTGGATTTCTACTTATTTATTAAATATCATCTCCACCAAACAGGACAAGCTTGCATCTGTTATAGTTTTGGAGAAAAATGTGTTCATTTCATTTATGCGCGAAATGCCTTAGAAATGGCTTTAAAATGGATTTGGAGCATGGAGACGATTATCTCGGGATTGCAAGATAACCAAACAAAACTTTTAGTGGATTTCTACTTATTTTATTAAATATCATCTCCACCAAACAGGACAAGCTTGCATCTGTTATAGTTTTGGAGAAAAATGTGTTCATTTCATGTATGCGCGAAATGCCTTAAAAATGGCTTTAAAATGGATTTGGAGCATGGAGACGATTATCTCGGGATTGCAAGATAACCAAACAAAACTTTTAGTGGATTTCTACTTATTTTATTAAATATCATCTCCACCAAACAGGACAAGCTTGCATCTGTTATAGTTTTGGAGAAAAATGTGTTCATTTCATGTATTCGCGAAATGCCTTAAAAATGGCTTTAAAATGGATTTGGAGCATGGAGACGATTATCTCGGGATTGCAAGATAACCAAACAAAACTTTTAGTGGATTTCTACTTATTTTATTAAATATCATCTCCACCAAACAGGACAAGCTTGCATGTGTTATAGTTTTGGAGAAAAATGTGTTCATTTCATGTATGCGCGAAATGCCTTAAAAATGGCTTTAAAATGGATTTGGAGCATGGAGACGATTATCTCGGGATTGCAAGATAACCAAACAAAACTTTTAGTGGATTTCTACTTATTTAATTAAATATCATCTCCACCAAACAGGACAAGCTTGCATCTGTTATAGTTTTGGAGAAAAATGTGTTCATTTCATGTATGCGCGAAATGCCTTAGAAATGGCTTTAAAATGGATTTGGAGCATGGAGACGATTATCTCGGGATTGCAAGATAACCAAACAAAACTTTTAGTGGATTTCTACTTATTTTATTAAATATCATCTCCACCAAACAGGACAAGCTTGCATCTGTTATAGTTTTGGAGAAAAATGTGTTAATTTCATGTATGCGCGAAATGCCTTAAAAATGGCTTTAAAATGGATTTGGAGCATGGAGACGATTATCTCGGGATTGCAAGATAACCAAACAAAACTTTTAGTGGATTTCTACTTATTTTATTAAATATCATCTCCACCAAACAGGACAAGCTTGCATCTGTTATAGTTTTGGAGAAAAATGTGTTCATTTCATTTATGCGCGAAATGCCTTAGAAATGGCTTTAAAATGGATTTGGAGCATGGAGACGATTATCTCGGGATTGCAAGATAACCAAACAAAACTTTTAGTGGATTTCTACTTATTTTATTAAATATCATCTCCACCAAACAGGACAAGCTTGCATCTGTTATAGTTTTGGAGAAAAATGTGTTCATTTCATGTATGCGCGAAATGCCTTAAAAATGGCTTTAAAATGGATTTGGAGCATGGAGACGATTATCTCGGGATTGCAAGATAACAAAACAAAACTTTTAGTGGATTTCTACTTATTTTATTAAATATCATCTCCACCAAACAGGACAAGCTTGCATCTGTTATAGTTTTGGAGAAAAATGTGTTCATTTCATTTATGCGCGAAATGCCTTAGAAATGGCTTTAAAATGGATTTGGAGCATGGAGACGATTATCTCGGGATTGCAAGATAACCAAACAAAACTTTTAGTGGATTTCTACTTATTTTATTAAATATCATCTCCACCAAACAGGACAAGCTTGCATCTGTTATAGTTTTGGAGAAAAATGTGTTCATTTCATGTATGCGCGAAATGCCTTTAAAATGGCTTTAAAATGGATTTGGAGCATGGAGACGATTATCTCGGGATTGCAAGATAACCAAACAAAACTTTTAGTGGATTTCTACTTATTTTATTAAATATCATCTCCACCAAACAGGACAAGCTTGCATCTGTTATAGTTTTGGAGAAAAATGTGTTCATTTCATGTATGCGCGAAATGCCTTAAAAATGGCTTTAAAATGGATTTGGAGCATGGAGACGATTATCTCGGGATTGCAAGATAACCAAACAAAACTTTTAGTGGATTTCTACTTATTTTATTAAATATCATCTCCACCAAACAGGACAAGCTTGCATCTGTTATAGTTTTGGAAAAAATGGGTTCATTGTATGTATGCGCGAAATGCCTTAAAAATGGCTTTAAAATGGATTTGGAGCATGGAGACGATTATCTCGGGATTGCAAGATAACCAAACAAAACTTTTAGTGGATTTCTACTTATTTTATTAAATATCATCTCCACCAAACAGGACAAGCTTGCATCTGTTATAGTTTTGGAGAAAAATGTGTTCATTTCATGTATGCGCGAAATGCCTTAAAAATGGCTTTAAAATGGATTTGGAGCATGGAGACGATTATCTCGGGATTGCAAGATAACCAAACAAAACTTTTAGTGGATTTCTACTTATTTAATTAAATATCATCTCCACCAAACAGGACAAGCTTGCATCTGTTATAGTTTTGGAGAAAAATGTGTTCATTTCATGTATGCGCGAAATGCCTTAGAAATGGCTTTAAAATGGATTTGGAGCATGGAGACGATTATCTCGGGATTGCAAGATAACCAAACAAAACTTTTAGTGGATTTCTACTTATTTTATTAAATATCATCTCCACCAAACAGGACAAGCTTGCATCTGTTATAGTTTTGGAGAAAAATGTGTTAATTTCATGTATGCGCGAAATGCCTTAAAAATGGCTTTAAAATGGATTTGGAGCATGGAGACGATTATCTCGGGATTGCAAGATAACCAAACAAAACTTTTAGTGGATTTCTACTTATTTTATTAAATATCATCTCCACCAAACAGGACAAGCTTGCATCTGTTATAGTTTTGGAGAAAAATGTGTTCATTTCATTTATGCGCGAAATGCCTTAGAAATGGCTTTAAAATGGATTTGGAGCATGGAGACGATTATCTCGGGATTGCAAGATAACCAAACAAAACTTTTAGTGGATTTCTACTTATTTTATTAAATATCATCTCCACCAAACAGGACAAGCTTGCATCTGTTATAGTTTTGGAGAAAAATGTGTTCATTTCATGTATGCGCGAAATGCCTTAAAAATGGCTTTAAAATGGATTTGGAGCATGGAGACGATTATCTCGGGATTGCAAGATAACCAAACAAAACTTTTAGTGGATTTCTACTTATTTAATTAAATATCATCTCCACCAAACAGGACAAGCTTGCATCTGTTATAGTTTTGGAGAAAAATGTGTTCATTTCATTTATGCGCGAAATGCCTTAGAAATGGCTTTAAAATGGATTTGGAGCATGGAGACGATTATCTCGGGATTGCAAGATAACAAAACAAAACTTTTAGTGGATTTCTACTTATTTTATTAAATATCATCTCCACCAAACAGGACAAGCTTGCATCTGTTATAGTTTTGGAGAAAAATGTGTTCATTTCATTTATGCGCGAAATGCCTTAGAAATGGCTTTAAAATGGATTTGGAGCATGGAGACGATTATCTCGGGATTGCAAGATAACCAAACAAAACTTTTAGTGGATTTCTACTTATTTTATTAAATATCATCTCCACCAAACAGGACAAGCTTGCATCTGTTATAGTTTTGGAGAAAAATGTGTTCATTTCATGTATGCGCGAAATGCCTTAAAATGGCTTTAAAATGGATTTGGAGCATGGAGACGATTATCTCGGGATTGCAAGATAACCAAACAAAACTTTTAGTGGATTTCTACTTATTTTATTAAATATCATCTCCACCAAACAGGACAAGCTTGCATCTGTTATAGTTTTGGAGAAAAATGTGTTCATTTCATGTATGCGCGAAATGCCTTAAAAATGGCTTTAAAATGGATTTGGAGCATGGAGACGATTATCTCGGGATTGCAAGATAACCAAACAAAACTTTTAGTGGATTTCTACTTATTTTATTAAATATCATCTCCACCAAACAGGACAAGCTTGCATCTGTTATAGTTTTGGAGAAAAATGTGTTCATTTCATGTATGCGCAAAATGCCTTAAAAATGGCTTTAAAATGGATTTGGAGCATGGAGACGATTATCTCGGGATTGCAAGATAACCAAACAAAACTTTTAGTGGATTTCTACTTATTTAATTAAATATCATCTCCACCAAACAGGACAAGCTTGCATCTGTTATAGTTTTGGAGAAAAATGTGTTCATTTCATGTATGCGCGAAATGCCTTAGAAATGGCTTTAAAATGGATTTGGAGCATGGAGACGATTATCTCGGGATTGCAAGATAACCAAACAAAACTTTTAGTGGATTTCTACTTATTTTATTAAATATCATCTCCACCAAACAGGACAAGCTTGCATCTGTTATAGTTTTGGAGAAAAATGTGTTAATTTCATGTATGCGCGAAATGCCTTAAAAATGGCTTTAAAATGGATTTGGAGCATGGAGACGATTATCTCGGGATTGCAAGATAACCAAACAAAACTTTTAGTGGATTTCTACTTATTTTATTAAATATCATCTCCACCAAACAGGACAAGCTTGCATCTGTTATAGTTTTGGAGAAAAATGTGTTCATTTCATTTATGCGCGAAATGCCTTAGAAATGGCTTTAAAATGGATTTGGAGCATGGAGACGATTATCTCGGGATTGCAAGATAACCAAACAAAACTTTTAGTTGATTTCTACTTATTTTATTAAATATCATCTCCACCAAACAGGACAAGCTTGCATCTGTTATAGTTTTGGAGAAAAATGTGTTCATTTCATTTATGCGCGAAATGCCTTAGAAATGGCTTTAAAATGGATTTGGAGCATGGAGACGATTATCTCGGGATTGCAAGATAACCAAACAAAACTTTTAGTGGATTTCTACTTATTTTATTAAATATCATCTCCACCAAACAGGACAAGCTTGCATCTGTTATAGTTTTGGAGAAAAATGTGTTCATTTCATTTATGCGCGAAATGCCTTAGAAATGGCTTTAAAATGGATTTGGAGCATGGAGACGATTATCTCGGGATTGCAAGATAACCAAACAAAACTTTTAGTGGATTTCTACTTATTTTATTAAATATCATCTCCACCAAACAGGACAAGCTTCCATCTGCTATAGTTTTGGAGAAAAATGTGTTCATTTCATGTATGCGCGAAATGCCTTAGAAATGGCTTTAAAATGGATTTGGAGCATGGAGACGATTATCTCGGGATTGCAAGATAACCAAACAAAACTTTTAGTGGATTTCTACTTATTTTATTAAATATCATCTCCACCAAACAGGACAAGCTTGCATCTGTTATAGTTTTGGAGAAAAATGTGTTAATTTCATGTATGCGCGAAATGCCTTAAAAATGGCTTTAAAATGGATTTGGAGCATGGAGACGATTATCTCGGGATTGCAAGATAACCAAACAAAACTTTTAGTGGATTTCTACTTATTTTATTAAATATCATCTCCACCAAACAGGACAAGCTTGCATCTGTTATAGTTTTGGAGAAAAATGTGTTCATTTCATGTATGCGCGAAATGCCTTAAAAATGGCTTTAAAATGGATTTGGAGCATGGAGACGATTATCTCGGGATTGCAAGATAACCAAACAAAACTTTTAGTGGATTTCTACTTATTTAATTAAATATCATCTCCACCAAACAGGACAAGCTTGCATCTGTTATAGTTTTGGAGAAAAATGTGTTCATTTCATTTATGCGCGAAATGCCTTAGAAATGGCTTTAAAATGGATTTGGAGCATGGAGACGATTATCTCGGGATTGCAAGATAACCAAACAAAACTTTTAGTGGATTTCTACTTATTTTATTAAATATCATCTCCACCAAACAGGACAAGCTTGCATCTGTTATAGTTTTGGAGAAAAATGTGTTCATTTCATGTATGCGCGAAATGCCTTAAAAATGGCTTTACAATGGATTTGGAGCATGGAGACGATTATCTCGGGATTGCAAGATAACCAAACAAAACTTTTAGTGGATTTCTACTTATTTAATTAAATATCATCTCCACCAAACAGGACAAGCTTGCATCTGTTATAGTTTTGGAGAAAAATGTGTTCATTTCATTTATGCGCGAAATGCCTTAGAAATGGCTTTAAAATGGATTTGGAGCATGGAGACGATTATCTCGGGATTGCAAGATAACCAAACAAAACTTTTAGTGGATTTCTACTTATTTTATTAAATATCATCTCCACCAAACAGGACAAGCTTGCATCTGTTATAGTTTTGGAGAAAAATGTGTTCATTTCATGTATGCGCGAAATGCCTTAAAAATGGCTTTAAAATGGATTTGGAGCATGGAGACGATTATCTCGGGATTGCAAGATAACCAAACAAACCTTTTAGTGGATTTCTACTTATTTTATTAAATACCATCTCCACCAAACAGGACAAGCTTGCATCTGTTATAGTTTTGGAGAAAAATGTGTTCATTTCATTTATGCGCGAAATGCCTTAGAAATGGCTTTAAAATGGATTTGGAGCATGGAGACGATTATCTCGGGATTGCAAGATAACCAAACAAAACTTTTAGTGGATTTCTACTTATTTTATTAAATATCATCTCCACCAAACAGGACAAGCTTGCATCTGTTATAGTTTTGGAGAAAAATGTGTTCATTTCATGTATGCGCGAAATGCCTTAAAAATGGCTTTAAAATGGATTTGGAGCATGGAGACGATTATCTCGGGATTGCAAGATAACCAAACAAAACTTTTAGTGGATTTCTACTTATTTAATTAAATATCATCTCCACCAAACAGGACAAGCTTGCATCTGTTATAGTTTTGGAGAAAAATGTGTTCATTTCATGTATGCGCGAAATGCCTTAAAAATGGCTTTAAAATGGATTTGGAGCATGGAGACGATTATCTCGGGATTGCAAGATAACCAAACAAAACTTTTAGTGGATTTCTACTTATTTTATTAAATATCATCTCCACCAAACAGGACAAGCTTGCATCTGTTATAGTTTTGGAGAAAAATGTGTTCATTTCATTTATGCGCGAAATGCCTTAGAAATGGCTTTAAAATGGATTTGGAGCATGGAGACGATTATCTCGGGATTGCAAGATAACCAAACAAAACTTTTAGTGGATTTCTACTTATTTTATTAAATATCATCTCCACCAAACAGGACAAGCTTGCATCTGTTATAGTTTTGGAGAAAAATGTGTTCATTTCATGTATGCGCGAAATGCCTTAAAAATGGCTTTAAAATGGATTTGGAGCATGGAGACGATTATCTCGGGATTGCAAGATAACCAAACAAAACTTTTAGTGGATTTCTACTTATTTTATTAAATATCATCTCCACCAAACAGGACAAGCTTGCATCTGTTATAGTTTTGGAGAAAAATGTGTTCATTTCATGTATGCGCGAAATGCCTTAAAAATGGCTTTAAAATGGATTTGGAGCATGGAGACGATTATCTCGGGATTGCAAGATAACCAAACAAAACTTTTAGTGGATTTCTACTTATTTAATTAAATATCATCTCCACCAAACAGGACAAGCTTGCATCTGTTATAGTTTTGGAGAAAAATGTGTTCATTTCATGTATGCGCGAAATGCCTTAAAAATGGCTTTAAAATGGATTTGGAGCATGGAGACGATTATCTCGGGATTGCAAGATAACCAAACAAAACTTTTAGTGGATTTCTACTTATTTAATTAAATATCATCTCCACCAAACAGGACAAGCTTGCATCTGTTATAGTTTTGGAGAAAAAAGTGTTCATTTCATGTATGCGCGAAATGCCTTAAAAATGGCTTTACAATGGATTTGGAGCATGGAGACGATTATCTCGGGATTGCAAGATAACCAAACAAAACTTTTAGTGGATTTCTACTTATTTAATTAAATATCATCTCCACCAAACAGGACAAGCTTGCATCTGTTATAGTTTTGGAGAAAAATGTGTTCATTTCATTTATGCGCGAAATGCCTTAGAAATGGCTTTAAAATGGATTTGGAGCATGGAGACGATTATCTCGGGATTGCAAGATAACCAAACAAAACTTTTAGTGGATTTCTACTTATTTTATTAAATATCATCTCCACCAAACAGGACAAGCTTGCATCTGTTATAGTTTTGGAGAAAAATGTGTTCATTTCATGTATGCGCGAAATGCCTTAAAATGGCTTTAAAATGGATTTGGAGCATGGAGACGATTATCTCGGGATTGCAAGATAACCAAACAAACCTTTTAGTGGATTTCTACTTATTTTATTAAATACCATCTCCACCAAACAGGACAAGCTTGCATCTGTTATAGTTTTGGAGAAAAATGTGTTCATTTCATTTATGCGCGAAATGCCTTAGAAATGGCTTTAAAATGGATTTGGAGCATGGAGACGATTATCTCGGGATTGCAAGATAACCAAACAAAACTTTTAGTGGATTTCTACTTATTTTATTAAATATCATCTCCACCAAACAGGACAAGCTTGCATCTGTTATAGTTTTGGAGAAAAATGTGTTCATTTCATGTATGCGCGAAATGCCTTAAAAATGGCTTTAAAATGGATTTGGAGCATGGAGACGATTATCTCGGGATTGCAAGATAACCAAACAAAACTTTTAGTGGATTTCTACTTATTTAATTAAATATCATCTCCACCAAACAGGACAAGCTTGCATCTGTTATAGTTTTGGAGAAAAATGTGTTCATTTCATGTATGCGCGAAATGCCTTAAAAATGGCTTTAAAATGGATTTGGAGCATGGAGACGATTATCTCGGGATTGCAAGATAACCAAACAAAACTTTTAGTGGATTTCTACTTATTTTATTAAATATCATCTCCACCAAACAGGACAAGCTTGCATCTGTTATAGTTTTGGAGAAAAATGTGTTCATTTCATTTATGCGCGAAATGCCTTAGAAATGGCTTTAAAATGGATTTGGAGCATGGAGACGATTATCTCGGGATTGCAAGATAACCAAACAAAACTTTTAGTGGATTTCTACTTATTTTATTAAATATCATCTCCACCAAACAGGACAAGCTTGCATCTGTTATAGTTTTGGAGAAAAATGTGTTCATTTCATGTATGCGCGAAATGCCTTAAAAATGGCTTTAAAATGGATTTGGAGCATGGAGACGATTATCTCGGGATTGCAAGATAACCAAACAAAACTTTTAGTGGATTTCTACTTATTTTATTAAATATCATCTCCACCAAACAGGACAAGCTTGCATCTGTTATAGTTTTGGAGAAAAATGTGTTCATTTCATGTATGCGCGAAATGCCTTAAAAATGGCTTTAAAATGGATTTGGAGCATGGAGACGATTATCTCGGGATTGCAAGATAACCAAACAAAACTTTTAGTGGATTTCTACTTATTTAATTAAATATCATCTCCACCAAACAGGACAAGCTTGCATCTGTTATAGTTTTGGAGAAAAATGTGTTCATTTCATGTATGCGCGAAATGCCTTAAAAATGGCTTTAAAATGGATTTGGAGCATGGAGACGATTATCTCGGGATTGCAAGATAACCAAACAAAACTTTTAGTGGATTTCTACTTATTTAATTAAATATCATCTCCACCAAACAGGACAAGCTTGCATCTGTTATAGTTTTGGAGAAAAAAGTGTTCATTTCATTTATGCGCGAAATGCCTTAGAAATGGCTTTAAAATGGATTTGGAGCATGGAGACGATTATCTCGGGATTGCAAGATAACCAAACAAAACTTTTAGTGGATATCTACTTATTTTATTAAATATCATCTCCACCAAACAGGACAAGCTTGCATCTGTTATAGTTTTGGAGAAAAATGTGTTCATTTCATTTATGCGCGAAATGCCTTAGAAATGGCTTTAAAATGGATTTGGAGCATGGAGACGATTATCTCGGGATTGCAAGATAACCAAACAAAACTTTTAGTGGATTTCTACTTATTTTATTAAATATCATCTCCACCAAACAGGACAAGCTTGCATCTGTTATAGTTTTGGAGAAAAATGTGTTCATTTCATGTATGCGCGAAATGCCTTAAAAATGGCTTTAAAATGGATTTGGAGCATGGAGACGATTATCTCGGGATTGCAAGATAACCAAACAAAACTTTTAGTGGATTTCTACTTATTTTATTAAATATCATCTCCACCAAACAGGACAAGCTTGCATCTGTTATAGTTTTGGAGAAAAATGTGTTCATTTCATGTATGCGCGAAATGCCTTAAAATGGCTTTAAAATGGATTTGGAGCATGGAGACGATTATCTCGGGATTGCAAGATAACCAAACAAAACTTTTAGTGGATTTCTACTTATTTAATTAAATATCATCTCCACCAAACAGGACAAGCTTGCATCTGTTATAGTTTTGGAGAAAAATGTGTTCATTTCATTTATGCGCGAAATGCCTTAGAAATGGCTTTAAAATGGATTTGGAGCATGGAGACGATTATCTCGGGATTGCAAGATAACCAAACAAAGCTTTTAGTGGATTTCTACTTATTTTATTAAATATCATCTCCACCAAACAGGACAAGCTTGCATCTGTTATAGTTTTGGAGAAAAATGTGTTCATTTCATTTATGCGCGAAATGCCTTAGAAATGGCTTTAAAATGGATTTGGAGCATGGAGACGATTATCTCGGGATTGCAAGATAACCAAACAAAACTTTTAGTGGATTTCTACTTATTTTATTAAATATCATCTCCACCAAACAGGACAAGCTTGCATCTGTTATAGTTTTGGAGAAAAATGTGTTCATTTCATGTATGCGCGAAATGCCTTAAAAATGGCTTTAAAATGGATTTGGAGCATGGAGACGATTATCTCGGGATTGCAAGATAACCAAACAAAACTTTTAGTGGATTTCTACTTATTTTATTAAATATCATCTCCACCAAACAGGACAAGCTTGCATCTGTTATAGTTTTGGAGAAAAATGTGTTCATTTCATGTATGCGCGAAATGCCTTAAAAATGGCTTTAAAATGGATTTGGAGCATGGAGACGATTATCTCGGGATTGCAAGATAACCAAACAAAACTTTTAGTGGATTTCTACTTATTTTATTAAATATCATCTCCACCAAACAGGACAAGCTTGCATGTGTTATAGTTTTGGAGAAAAATGTGTTCATTTCATGTATGCGCGAAATGCCTTAAAAATGGCTTTAAAATGGATTTGGAGCATGGAGACGATTATCTCGGGATTGCAAGATAACCAAGCAAAACTTTTAGTGGATTTCTACTTATTTAATTAAATATCATCTCCACCAAACAGGACAAGCTTGCATCTGTTATAGTTTTGGAGAAAAATGTGTTCATTTCATGTATGCGCGAAATGCCTTAGAAATGGCTTTAAAATGGATTTGGAGCATGGAGACGATTATCTCGGGATTGCAAGATAACCAAACAAAACTTTTAGTGGATTTCTACTTATTTTATTAAATATCATCTCCACCAAACAGGCCAAGCTTGCATCTGTTATAGTTTTGGAGAAAAATGTGTTAATTTCATGTATGCGCGAAATGCCTTAAAAATGGCTTTAAAATGGATTTGGAGCATGGAGACGATTATCTCGGGATTGCAAGATAACCAAACAAAACTTTTAGTGGATTTCTACTTATTTTATTAAATATCATCTCCACCAAACAGGACAAGCTTGCATCTGTTATAGTTTTGGAGAAAAATGTGTTCATTTCATTTATGCGCGAAATGCCTTAGAAATGGCTTTAAAATGGATTTGGAGCATGGAGACGATTATCTCGGGATTGCAAGATAACCAAACAAAACTTTTAGTGGATTTCTACTTATTTTATTAAATATCATCTCCACCAAACAGGACAAGCTTGCATCTGTTATAGTTTTGGAGAAAAATGTGTTCATTTCATGTATGCGCGAAATGCCTTAAAAATGGCTTTAAAATGGATTTGGAGCATGGAGACGATTATCTCGGGATTGCAAGATAACCAAACAAAACTTTTAGTGGATTTCTACTTATTTAATTAAATATCATCTCCACCAAACAGGACAAGCTTGCATCTGTTATAGTTTTGGAGAAAAATGTGTTCATTTCATTTATGCGCGAAATGCCTTAGAAATGGCTTTAAAATGGATTTGGAGCATGGAGACGATTATCTCGGGATTGCAAGATAACAAAACAAAACTTTTAGTGGATTTCTACTTATTTTATTAAATATCATCTCCACCAAACAGGACAAGCTTGCATCTGTTATAGTTTTGGAGAAAAATGTGTTCATTTCATTTATGCGCGAAATGCCTTAGAAATGGCTTTAAAATGGATTTGGAGCATGGAGACGATTATCTCGGGATTGCAAGATAACCAAACAAAACTTTTAGTGGATTTCTACTTATTTTATTAAATATCATCTCCACCAAACAGGACAAGCTTGCATCTGTTATAGTTTTGGAGAAAAATGTGTTCATTTCATGTATGCGCGAAATGCCTTAAAAATGGCTTTAAAATGGATTTGGAGCATGGAGACGATTATCTCGGGATTGCAAGATAACCAAACAAAACTTTTAGTGGATTTCTACTTATTTTATTAAATATCATCTCCACCAAACAGGACAAGCTTGCATCTGTTATAGTTTTGGAGAAAAATGTGTTCATTTCATGTATGCGCGAAATGCCTTAAAAATGGCTTTAAAATGGATTTGGAGCATGGAGACGATTATCTCGGGATTGCAAGATAACCAAACAAAACTTTTAGTGGATTTCTACTTATTTTATTAAATATCATCTCCACCAAACAGGACAAGCTTGCATCTGTTATAGTTTTGGAAAAAATGTGTTCATTGTATGTATGCGCGAAATGCCTTAAAAATGGCTTTAAAATGGATTTGGAGCATGGAGACGATTATCTCGGGATTGCAAGATAACCAAACAAAACTTTTAGTGGATTTCTACTTATTTTATTAAATATCATCTCCACCAAACAGGACAAGCTTGCATCTGTTATAGTTTTGGAGAAAAATGTGTTCATTTCATGTATGCGCGAAATGCCTTAAAAATGGCTTTAAAATGGATTTGGAGCATGGAGACGATTATCTCGGGATTGCAAGATAACCAAACAAAACTTTTAGTGGATTTCTACTTATTTTATTAAATATCATCTCCACCAAACAGGACAAGCTTGCATCTGTTATAGTTTTGGAGAAAAATGTGTTCATTTCATGTATGCGCGAAATGCCTTAAAAATGGCTTTAAAATGGATTTGGAGCATGGAGACGATTATCTCGGGATTGCAAGATAACCAAACAAAACTTTTAGTGGATTTCTACTTATTTTATTAAATATCATCTCCACCAAACAGGACAAGCTTGCATGTGTTATAGTTTTGGAGAAAAATGTGTTCATTTCATGTATGCGCGAAATGCCTTAAAAATGGCTTTAAAATGGATTTGGAGCATGGAGACGATTATCTCGGGATTGCAAGATAACCAAACAAAACTTTTAGTGGATTTCTACTTATTTAATTAAATATCATCTCCACCAAACAGGACAAGCTTGCATCTGTTATAGTTTTGGAGAAAAATGTGTTCATTTCATGTATGCGCGAAATGCCTTAGAAATGGCTTTAAAATGGATTTGGAGCATGGAGACGATTATCTCGGGATTGCAAGATAACCAAACAAAACTTTTAGTGGATTTCTACTTATTTTATTAAATATCATCTCCACCAAACAGGACAAGCTTGCATCTGTTATAGTTTTGGAGAAAAATGTGTTAATTTCATGTATGCGCGAAATGCCTTAAAAATGGCTTTAAAATGGATTTGGAGCATGGAGACGATTATCTCGGGATTGCAAGATAACCAAACAAAACTTTTAGTGGATTTCTACTTATTTTATTAAATATCATCTCCACCAAACAGGACAAGCTTGCATCTGTTATAGTTTTGGAGAAAAATGTGTTCATTTCATTTATGCGCGAAATGCCTTAGAAATGGCTTTAAAATGGATTTGGAGCATGGAGACGATTATCTCGGGATTGCAAGATAACCAAACAAAACTTTTAGTGGATTTCTACTTATTTTATTAAATATCATCTCCACCAAACAGGACAAGCTTGCATCTGTTATAGTTTTGGAGAAAAATGTGTTCATTTCATGTATGCGCGAAATGCCTTAAAAATGGCTTTAAAATGGATTTGGAGCATGGAGACGATTATCTCGGGATTGCAAGATAACCAAACAAAACTTTTAGTGGATTTCTACTTATTTAATTAAATATCATCTCCACCAAACAGGACAAGCTTGCATCTGTTATAGTTTTGGAGAAAAATGTGTTCATTTCATTTATGCGCGAAATGCCTTAGAAATGGCTTTAAAATGGATTTGGAGCATGGAGACGATTATCTCGGGATTGCAAGATAACAAAACAAAACTTTTAGTGGATTTCTACTTATTTTATTAAATATCATCTCCACCAAACAGGACAAGCTTGCATCTGTTATAGTTTTGGAGAAAAATGTGTTCATTTCATTTATGCGCGAAATGCCTTAGAAATGGCTTTAAAATGGATTTGGAGCATGGAGACGATTATCTCGGGATTGCAAGATAACCAAACAAAACTTTTAGTGGATTTCTACTTATTTTATTAAATATCATCTCCACCAAACAGGACAAGCTTGCATCTGTTATAGTTTTGGAGAAAAATGTGTTCATTTCATGTATGCGCGAAATGCCTTAAAAATGGCTTTAAAATGGATTTGGAGCATGGAGACGATTATCTCGGGATTGCAAGATAACCAAACAAAACTTTTAGTGGATTTCTACTTATTTTATTAAATATCATCTCCACCAAACAGGACAAGCTTGCATCTGTTATAGTTTTGGAGAAAAATGTGTTCATTTCATGTATGCGCGAAATGCCTTAAAAATGGCTTTAAAATGGATTTGGAGCATGGAGACGATTATCTCGGGATTGCAAGATAACCAAACAAAACTTTTAGTGGATTTCTACTTATTTTATTAAATATCATCTCCACCAAACAGGACAAGCTTGCATCTGTTATAGTTTTGGAAAAAATGTGTTCATTGTATGTATGCGCGAAATGCCTTAAAAATGGCTTTAAAATGGATTTGGAGCATGGAGACGATTATCTCGGGATTGCAAGATAACCAAACAAAACTTTTAGTGGATTTCTACTTATTTTATTAAATATCATCTCCACCAAACAGGACAAGCTTGCATCTGTTATAGTTTTGGAGAAAAATGTGTTCATTTCATGTATGCGCGAAATGCCTTAAAAATGGCTTTAAAATGGATTTGGAGCATGGAGACGATTATCTCGGGATTGCAAGATAACCAAACAAAACTTTTAGTGGATTTCTACTTATTTAATTAAATATCATCTCCACCAAACAGGACAAGCTTGCATCTGTTATAGTTTTGGAGAAAAATGTGTTCATTTCATGTATGCGCGAAATGCCTTAGAAATGGCTTTAAAATGGATTTGGAGCATGGAGACGATTATCTCGGGATTGCAAGATAACCAAACAAAACTTTTAGTGGATTTCTACTTATTTTATTAAATATCATCTCCACCAAACAGGACAAGCTTGCATCTGTTATAGTTTTGGAGAAAAATGTGTTAATTTCATGTATGCGCGAAATGCCTTAAAAATGGCTTTAAAATGGATTTGGAGCATGGAGACGATTATCTCGGGATTGCAAGATAACCAAACAAAACTTTTAGTGGATTTCTACTTATTTTATTAAATATCATCTCCACCAAACAGGACAAGCTTGCATCTGTTATAGTTTTGGAGAAAAATGTGTTCATTTCATTTATGCGCGAAATGCCTTAGAAATGGCTTTAAAATGGATTTGGAGCATGGAGACGATTATCTCGGGATTGCAAGATAACCAAACAAAACTTTTAGTGGATTTCTACTTATTTTATTAAATATCATCTCCACCAAACAGGACAAGCTTGCATCTGTTATAGTTTTGGAGAAAAATGTGTTCATTTCATGTATGCGCGAAATGCCTTAAAAATGGCTTTAAAATGGATTTGGAGCATGGAGACGATTATCTCGGGATTGCAAGATAACCAAACAAAACTTTTAGTGGATTTCTACTTATTTAATTAAATATCATCTCCACCAAACAGGACAAGCTTGCATCTGTTATAGTTTTGGAGAAAAATGTGTTCATTTCATTTATGCGCGAAATGCCTTAGAAATGGCTTTAAAATGGATTTGGAGCATGGAGACGATTATCTCGGGATTGCAAGATAACAAAACAAAACTTTTAGTGGATTTCTACTTATTTTATTAAATATCATCTCCACCAAACAGGACAAGCTTGCATCTGTTATAGTTTTGGAGAAAAATGTGTTCATTTCATTTATGCGCGAAATGCCTTAGAAATGGCTTTAAAATGGATTTGGAGCATGGAGACGATTATCTCGGGATTGCAAGATAACCAAACAAAACTTTTAGTGGATTTCTACTTATTTTATTAAATATCATCTCCACCAAACAGGACAAGCTTGCATCTGTTATAGTTTTGGAGAAAAATGTGTTCATTTCATGTATGCGCGAAATGCCTTAAAATGGCTTTAAAATGGATTTGGAGCATGGAGACGATTATCTCGGGATTTCAAGATAACCAAACAAAACTTTTAGTGGATTTCTACTTATTTTATTAAATATCATCTCCACCAAACAGGACAAGCTTGCATCTGTTATAGTTTTGGAGAAAAATGTGTTCATTTCATGTATGCGCAAAATGCCTTAAAAATGGCTTTAAAATGGATTTGGAGCATGGAGACGATTATCTCGGGATTGCAAGATAACCAAACAAAACTTTTAGTGGATTTCTACTTATTTTATTAAATATCATCTCCACCAAACAGGACAAGCTTGCATCTGTTATAGTTTTGGAGAAAAATGTGTTCATTTCATGTATGCGCGAAATGCCTTAAAAATGGCTTTAAAATGGATTTGGAGCATGGAGACGATTATCTCGGGATTGCAAGATAACCAAACAAAACTTTTAGTGGATTTCTACTTATTTAATTAAATATCATCTCCACCAAACAGGACAAGCTTGCATCTGTTATAGTTTTGGAGAAAAATGTGTTCATTTCATGTATGCGCGAAATGCCTTAGAAATGGCTTTAAAATGGATTTGGAGCATGGAGACGATTATCTCGGGATTGCAAGATAACCAAACAAAACTTTTAGTGGATTTCTACTTATTTTATTAAATATCATCTCCACCAAACAGGACAAGCTTGCATCTGTTATAGTTTTGGAGAAAAATGTGTTAATTTCATGTATGCGCGAAATGCCTTAAAATGGCTTTAAAATGGATTTGGAGCATGGAGACGATTATCTCGGGATTGCAAGATAACCAAACAAAACTTTTAGTGGATTTCTACTTATTTTATTAAATATCATCTCCACCAAACAGGACAAGTCTGCATCTGTTATAGTTTTGGAGAAAAATGTGTTCATTTCATTTATGCGCGAAATGCCTTAGAAATGGCTTTAAAATGGATTTGGAGCATGGAGACGATTATCTCGGGATTGCAAGATAACCAAACAAAACTTTTAGTTGATTTCTACTTATTTTATTAAATATCATCTCCACCAAACAGGACAAGCTTGCATCTGTTATAGTTTTGGAGAAAAATGTGTTCATTTCATTTATGCGCGAAATGCCTTAGAAATGGCTTTAAAATGGATTTGGAGCATGGAGACGATTATCTCGGGATTGCAAGATAACCAAACAAAACTTTTAGTGGATTTCTACTTATTTTATTAAATATCATCTCCACCAAACAGGACAAGCTTGCATCTGTTATAGTTTTGGAGAAAAATGTGTTCATTTCATTTATGCGCGAAATGCCTTAGAAATGGCTTTAAAATGGATTTGGAGCATGGAGACGATTATCTCGGGATTGCAAGATAACCAAACAAAACTTTTAGTGGATTTCTACTTATTTTATTAAATATCATCTCCACCAAACAGGACAAGCTTCCATCTGCTATAGTTTTGGAGAAAAATGTGTTCATTTCATGTATGCGCGAAATGCCTTAGAAATGGCTTTAAAATGGATTTGGAGCATGGAGACGATTATCTCGGGATTGCAAGATAACCAAACAAAACTTTTAGTGGATTTCTACTTATTTTATTAAATATCATCTCCACCAAACAGGACAAGCTTGCATCTGTTATAGTTTTGGAGAAAAATGTGTTAATTTCATGTATGCGCGAAATGCCTTAAAAATGGCTTTAAAATGGATTTGGAGCATGGAGACGATTATCTCGAGATTGCAAGATAACCAAACAAAACTTTTAGTGGATTTCTACTTATTTTATTAAATATCATCTCCACCAAACAGGACAAGCTTGCATCTGTTATAGTTTTGGAGAAAAATGTGTTCATTTCATTTATGCGCGAAATGCCTTAGAAATGGCTTTAAAATGGATTTGGAGCATGGAGACGATTATCTCGGGATTGCAAGATAACCAAACAAAACTTTTAGTGGATTTCTACTTATTTTATTAAATATCATCTCCACCAAACAGGACAAGCTTGCATCTGTTATAGTTTTGGAGAAAAATGTGTTCATTTCATTTATGCGCGAAATGCCTTAGAAATGGCTTTAAAATGGATTTGGAGCATGGAGACGATTATCTCGGGATTGCAAGATAACAAAACAAAACTTTTAGTGGATTTCTACTTATTTTATTAAATATCATCTCCACCAAACAGGACAAGCTTGCATCTGTTATAGTTTTGGAGAAAAATGTGTTCATTTCATTTATGCGCGAAATGCCTTAGAAATGGCTTTAAAATGGATTTGGAGCATGGAGACGATTATCTCGGGATTGCAAGATAACCAAACAAAACTTTTAGTGGATTTCTACTTATTTTATTAAATATCATCTCCACCAAACAGGACAAGCTTGCATCTGTTATAGTTTTGGAGAAAAATGTGTTCATTTCATGTATGCGCGAAATGCCTTAAAAATGGCTTTAAAATGGATTTGGAGCATGGAGACGATTATCTCGGGATTGCAAGATAACCAAACAAAACTTTTAGTGGATTTCTACTTATTTTATTAAATATCATCTCCACCAAACAGGACAAGCTTGCATCTGTTATAGTTTTGGAGAAAAATGTGTTCATTTCATGTATGCCCGAAATGCCTTAAAAATGGCTTTAAAATGGATTTGGAGCATGGAGACGATTATCTCGGGATTGCAAGATAACCAAACAAAACTTTTAGTGGATTTCTACTTATTTTATTAAATATCATCTCCACCAAACAGGACAAGCTTGCATCTGTTATAGTTTTGGAGAAAAATGTGTTCATTTCATGTATGCGCGAAATGCCTTAAAAATGGCTTTAAAATGGATTTGGAGCATGGAGACGATTATCTCGGGATTGCAAGATAACCAAACAAAACTTTTAGTGGATTTCTACTTATTTAATTAAATATCATCTCCACCAAACAGGACAAGCTTGCATCTGTTATAGTTTTGGAGAAAAATGTGTTCATTTCATGTATGCGCGAAATGCCTTAGAAATGGCTTTAAAATGGATTTGGAGCATGGAGACAATTATCTCGGGATTGCAAGATAACCAAACAAAACTTTTAGTGGATTTCTACTTATTTTATTAAATATCATCTCCACCAAACAGGACAAGCTTGCATCTGTTATAGTTTTGGAGAAAAATGTGTTCATTTCATGTATGCGCGAAATGCCTTAAAAATGGCTTTAAAATGGATTTGGAGCATGGAGACGATTATCTCGGGATTGCAAGATAACCAAACAAAACTTTTAGTGGATTTCTACTTATTTTATTAAATATCATCTCCACCAAACAGGACAAGCTTGCATCTGTTATAGTTTTGGAGAAAAATGTGTTCATTTCATGTATGCGCGAAATGCCTTAAAAATGGCTTTAAAATGGATTTGGAGCATGGAGACGATTATCTCGGGATTGCAAGATAACCAAACAAAACTTTTAGTGGATTTCTACTTATTTAATTAAATATCATCTCCACCAAACAGGACAAGCTTGCATCTGTTATAGTTTTGGAGAAAAATGTGTTCATTTCATGTATGCGCGAAATGCCTTAGAAATGGCTTTAAAATGGATTTGGAGCATGGAGACGATTATCTCGGGATTGCAAGATAACCAAACAAAACTTTTAGTGGATTTCTACTTATTTTATTAAATATCATCTCCACCAAACAGGACAAGCTTGCATCTGTTATAGTTTTGGAGAAAAATGTGTTAATTTCATGTATGCGCGAAATGCCTTAAAAATGGCTTTAAAATGGATTTGGAGCATGGAGACGATTATCTCGGGATTGCAAGATAACCAAACAAAACTTTTAGTGGATTTCTACTTATTTTATTAAATATCATCTCCACCAAACAGGACAAGCTTGCATCTGTTATAGTTTTGGAGAAAAATGTGTTCATTTCATTTATGCGCGAAATGCCTTAGAAATGGCTTTAAAATGGATTTGGAGCATGGAGACGATTATCTCGGGATTGCAAGATAACCAAACAAAACTTTTAGTGGATTTCTACTTATTTTATTAAATATCATCTCCACCAAACAGGACAAGCTTGCATCTGTTATAGTTTTGGAGAAAAATGTGTTCATTTCATTTATGCGCGAAATGCCTTAGAAATGGCTTTAAAATGGATTTGGAGCATGGAGACGATTATCTCGGGATTGCAAGATAACCAAACAAAACTTTTAGTGGATTTCTACTTATTTTATTAAATATCATCTCCACCAAACAGGACAAGCTTGCATCTGTTATAGTTTTGGAGAAAAATGTGTTCATTTCATTTATGCGAGAAATGCCTTAGAAATGGCTTTAAAATGGATTTGGAGCATGGAGACGATTATCTCGGGATTGCAAGATAACCAAACAAAACTTTTAGTGGATTTCTACTTATTTTATTAAATATCATCTCCACCAAACAGGACAAGCTTCCATCTGCTATAGTTTTGGAGAAAAATGTGTTCATTTCATGTATGCGCGAAATGCCTTAGAAATGGCTTTAAAATGGATTTGGAGCATGGAGACGATTATCTCGGGATTGCAAGATAACCAAACAAAACTTTTAGTGGATTTCTACTTATTTTATTAAATATCATCTCCACCAAACAGGACAAGCTTGCATCTGTTATAGTTTTGGAGAAAAATGTGTTAATTTCATGTATGCGCGAAATGCCTTAAAAATGGCTTTAAAATGGATTTGGAGCATGGAGACGATTATCTCGGGATTGCAAGATAACCAAACAAAACTTTTAGTGGATTTCTACTTATTTTATTAAATATCATCTCCACCAAACAGGACAAGCTTGCATCTGTTATAGTTTTGGAGAAAAATGTGTTCATTTCATTTATGCGCGAAATGCCTTAGAAATGGCTTTAAAATGGATTTGGAGCATGGAGACGATTATCTCGGGATTGCAAGATAACCAAACAAAACTTTTAGTGGATTTCTACTTATTTTATTAAATATCATCTCCACCAAACAGGACAAGCTTGCATCTGTTATAGTTTTGGAGAAAAATGTGTTCATTTCATGTATGCGCGAAATGCCTTAAAAATGGCTTTAAAATGGATTTGGAGCATGGAGACGATTATCTCGGGATTGCAAGATAACCAAACAAAACTTTTAGTGGATTTCTACTTATTTTATTAAATATCATCTCCACCAAACAGGACAAGCTTGCATCTGTTATAGTTTTGGAGAAAAATGTGTTCATTTCATTTATGCGCGAAATGCCTTAGAAATGGCTTTAAAATGGATTTGGAGCATGGAGACGATTATCTCGGGATTGCAAGATAACAAAACAAAACTTTTAGTGGATTTCTACTTATTTTATTAAATATCATCTCCACCAAACAGGACAAGCTTGCATCTGTTATAGTTTTGGAGAAAAATGTGTTCATTTCATTTATGCGCGAAATGCCTTAGAAATGGCTTTAAAATGGATTTGGAGCATGGAGACGATTATCTCGGGATTGCAAGATAACCAAACAAAACTTTTAGTGGATTTCTACTTATTTTATTAAATATCATCTCCACCAAACAGGACAAGCTTGCATCTGTTATAGTTTTGGAGAAAAATGTGTTCATTTCATGTATGCGCGAAATGCCTTAAAAATGGCTTTAAAATGGATTTGGAGCATGGAGACGATTATCTCGGGATTGCAAGATAACCAAACAAAACTTTTAGTGGATTTCTACTTATTTTATTAAATATCATCTCCACCAAACAGGACAAGCTTGCATCTGTTATAGTTTTGGAGAAAAATGTGTTCATTTCATGTATGCGCGAAATGCCTTAAAAATGGCTTTAAAATGGATTTGGAGCATGGAGACGATTATCTCGGGATTGCAAGATAACCAAACAAAACTTTTAGTGGATTTCTACTTATTTAATTAAATATCATCTCCACCAAACAGGACAAGCTTGCATCTGTTATAGTTTTGGAGAAAAATGTGTTCATTTCATGTATGCGCGAAATGCCTTAGAAATGGCTTTAAAATGGATTTGGAGCATGGAGACGATTATCTCGGGATTGCAAGATAACCAAACAAAACTTTTAGTGGATTTCTACTTATTTTATTAAATATCATCTCCACCAAACAGGACAAGCTTGCATCTGTTATAGTTTTGGAGAAAAATGTGTTAATTTCATGTATGCGCGAAATGCCTTAAAAATGGCTTTAAAATGGATTTGGAGCATGGAGACGATTATCTCGGGATTGCAAGATAACCAAACAAAACTTTTAGTGGATTTCTACTTATTTTATTAAATATCATCTCCACCAAACAGGACAAGCTTGCATCTGTTATAGTTTTGGAGAAAAATGTGTTCATTTCATTTATGCGCGAAATGCCTTAGAAATGGCTTTAAAATGGATTTGGAGCATGGAGACGATTATCTCGGGATTGCAAGATAACCAAACAAAACTTTTAGTGGATTTCTACTTATTTTATTAAATATCATCTCCACCAAACAGGACAAGCTTGCATCTGTTATAGTTTTGGAGAAAAATGTGTTCATTTCATTTATGCGCGAAATGCCTTAGAAATGGCTTTAAAATGGATTTGGAGCATGGAGACGATTATCTCGGGATTGCAAGATAACCAAACAAAACTTTTAGTGGATTTCTACTTATTTTATTAAATATCATCTCCACCAAACAGGACAAGCTTCCATCTGCTATAGTTTTGGAGAAAAATGTGTTCATTTCATGTATGCGCGAAATGCCTTAAAAATGGCTTTAAAATGGATTTGGAGCATGGAGACGATTATCTCGGGATTGCAAGATAACCAAACAAAACTTTTAGTGGATTTCTACTTATTTTATTAAATATCATCTCCACCAAACAGGACAAGCTTGCATCTGTTATAGTTTTGGAGAAAAATGTGTTCATTTCATGTATGCGCGAAATGGCTTAAAAATGGCTTTAAAATGGATTTGGAGCATGGAGACGATTATCTCGGGATTGCAAGATAACCAAACAAAACTTTTAGTGGATTTCTACTTATTTAATTAAATATCATCTCCACCAAACAGGACAAGCTTGCATCTGTTATAGTTTTGGAGAAAAATGTGTTCATTTCATGTATGCGCGAAATGCCTTAAAAATGGCTTTAAAATGGATTTGGAGCATGGAGACGATTATCTCGGGATTGCAAGATAACCAAACAAAACTTTTAGTGGATTTCTACTTATTTTATTAAATATCATCTCCAACAAACAGGACAAGCTTGCATCTGTTATAGTTTTGGAGAAAAATGTGTTCATTTCATTTATGCGCAAAATGCCTTAGAAATGGCTTTAAAATGGATTTGGAGCATGGAGACGATTATCTCGGGATTGCAAGATAACCAAACAAAACTTTTAGTGGATTTCTACTTATTTTATTAAATATCATCTCCACCAAACAGGACAAGCTTGCATCTGTTATAGTTTTGGAGAAAAATGTGTTCATTTCATGTATGCGCGAAATGCCTTAAAAATGGCTTTAAAATGGATTTGGAGCATGGAGACGATTATCTCGGGATTGCAAGATAACCAAACAAAACTTTTAGTGGATTTCTACTTATTTAATTAAATATCATCTCCACCAAACAGGACAAGCTTGCATCTGTTATAGTTTTGGAGAAAAATGTGTTCATTTCATGTATGCGCGAAATGCCTTAAAAATGGCTTTAAAATGGATTTGGAGCATGGAGACGATTATCTCGGGATTGCAAGATAACCAAACAAAACTTTTAGTGGATTTCTACTTATTTAATTAAATATCATCTCCACCAAACAGGACAAGCTTGCATCTGTTATAGTTTTGGAGAAAAATGTGTTCATTTCATTTATGCGCGAAATGCCTTAGAAATGGCTTTAAAATGGATTTGGAGCATGGAGACGATTATCTCGGGATTGCAAGATAACCAAACAAAACTTTTAGTGGATTTCTACTTATTTTATTAAATATCATCTCCACCAAACAGGACAAGCTTGCATCTGTTATAGTTTTGGAGAAAAATGTGTTCATTTCATGTATGCGCGAAATGCCTTAAAAATGGCTTTACAATGGATTTGGAGCATGGAGACGATTATCTCGGGATTGCAAGATAACCAAACAAACCTTTTAGTGGATTTCTACTTATTTAATTAAATATCATCTCCACCAAACAGGACAAGCTTGCATCTGTTATAGTTTTGGAGAAAAATGTGTTCATTTCATTTATGCGCGAAATGCCTTAGAAATGGCTTTAAAATGGATTTGGAGCATGGAGACGATTATCTCGGGATTGCAAGATAACCAAACAAAACTTTTAGTGGATTTCTACTTATTTTATTAAATATCATCTCCACCAAACAGGACAAGCTTGCATCTGTTATAGTTTTGGAGAAAAATGTGTTCATTTCATGTATGCGCGAAATGCCTTAAAAATGGCTTTAAAATGGATTTGGAGCATGGAGACGATTATCTCGGGATTGCAAGATAACCAAACAAAACTTTTAGTGGATTTCTACTTATTTTATTAAATATCATCTCCACCAAACAGGACAAGCTTGCATCTGTTATAGTTTTGGAGAAAAATGTGTTCATTTCATTTATGCGCGAAATGCCTTAGAAATGGCTTTAAAATGGATTTGGAGCATGGAGACGATTATCTCGGGATTGCAAGATAACCAAACAAAACTTTTAGTGGATTTCTACTTATTTTATTAAATATCATCTCCACCAAACAGGACAAGCTTGCATCTGTTATAGTTTTGGAGAAAAATGTGTTCATTTCATGTATGCGCGAAATGCCTTAAAAATGGCTTTAAAATGGATTTGGAGCATGGAGACGATTATCTCGGGATTGCAAGATAACCAAACAAAACTTTTAGTGGATTTCTACTTATTTAATTAAATATCATCTCCACCAAACAGGACAAGCTTGCATCTGTTATAGTTTTGGAGAAAAATGTGTTCATTTCATGTATGCGCGAAATGCCTTAAAAATGGCTTTAAAATGGATTTGGAGCATGGAGACGATTATCTCGGGATTGCAAGATAACCAAACAAAACTTTTAGTGGATTTCTACTTATTTTATTAAATATCATCTCCACCAAACAGGACAAGCTTGCATCTGTTATAGTTTTGGAGAAAAATGTGTTCATTTCATTTATGCGCGAAATGCCTTAGAAATGGCTTTAAAATGGATTTGGAGCATGGAGACGATTATCTCGGGATTGCAAGATAACCAAACAAAACTTTTAGTGGATTTCTACTTATTTTATTAAATATCATCTCCACCAAACAGGACAAGCTTGCATCTGTTATAGTTTTGGAGAAAAATGTGTTCATTTCATGTATGCGCGAAATGCCTTAAAAATGGCTTTAAAATGGATTTGGAGCATGGAGACGATTATCTCGGGATTGCAAGATAACCAAACAAAACTTTTAGTGGATTTCTACTTATTTTATTAAATATCATCTCCACCAAACAGGACAAGCTTGCATCTGTTATAGTTTTGGAGAAAAATGTGTTCATTTCATTTATGCGCGAAATGCCTTAGAAATGGCTTTAAAATGGATTTGGAGCATGGAGACGATTATCTCGGGATTGCAAGATAACCAAACAAAACTTTTAGTGGATTTCTACTTATTTTATTAAATATCATCTCCACCAAACAGGACAAGCTTGCATCTGTTATAGTTTTGGAGAAAAATGTGTTCATTTCATGTATGCGCGAAATGCCTTAAAAATGGCTTTACAATGGATTTGGAGCATGGAGACGATTATCTCGGGATTGCAAGATAACCAAACAAAACTTTTAGTGGATTTCTACTTATTTAATTAAATATCATCTCCACCAAACAGGACAAGCTTGCATCTGTTATAGTTTTGGAGAAAAATGTGTTCATTTCATTTATGCGCGAAATGCCTTAGAAATGGCTTTAAAATGGATTTGGAGCATGGAGACGATTATCTCGGGATTGCAAGATAACCAAACAAAACTTTTAGTGGATTTCTACTTATTTTATTAAATATCATCTCCACCAAACAGGACAAGCTTGCATCTGTTATAGTTTTGGAGAAAAATGTGTTCATTTCATGTATGCGCGAAATGCCTTAAAAATGGCTTTAAAATGGATTTGGAGCATGGAGACGATTATCTCGGGATTGCAAGATAACCAAACAAACCTTTTAGTGGATTTCTACTTATTTTATTAAATACCATCTCCACCAAACAGGACAAGCTTGCATCTGTTATAGTTTTGGAGAAAAATGTGTTCATTTCATTTATGCGCGAAATGCCTTAGAAATGGCTTTAAAATGGATTTGGAGCATGGAGACGATTATCTCGGGATTGCAAGATAACCAAACAAAACTTTTAGTGGATTTCTACTTATTTTATTAAATATCATCTCCACCAAACAGGACAAGCTTGCATCTGTTATAGTTTTGGAGAAAAATGTGTTCATTTCATGTATGCGCGAAATGCCTTAAAAATGGCTTTAAAATGGATTTGGAGCATGGAGACGATTATCTCGGGATTGCAAGATAACCAAACAAAACTTTTAGTGGATTTCTACTTATTTTATTAAATATCATCTCCACCAAACAGGACAAGCTTGCATCTGTTATAGTTTTGGAGAAAAATGTGTTCATTTCATGTATGCGCGAAATGCCTTAAAAATGGCTTTAAAATGGATTTGGAGCATGGAGACGATTATCTCGGGATTGCAAGATAACCAAACAAAACTTTTAGTGGATTTCTACTTATTTAATTAAATATCATCTCCACCAAACAGGACAAGCTTGCATCTGTTATAGTTTTGGAGAAAAATGTGTTCATTTCATGTATGCGCGAAATGCCTTAAAAATGGCTTTAAAATGGATTTGGAGCATGGAGACGATTATCTCGGGATTGCAAGATAACCAAACAAAACTTTTAGTGGATTTCTACTTATTTAATTAAATATCATCTCCACCAAACAGGACAAGCTTGCATCTGTTATAGTTTTGGAGAAAAAAGTGTTCATTTCATTTATGCGCGAAATGCCTTAGAAATGGCTTTAAAATGGATTTGGAGCATGGAGACGATTATCTCGGGATTGCAAGATAACCAAACAAAACTTTTAGTGGATTTCTACTTATTTTATTAAATATCATCTCCACCAAACAGGACAAGCTTGCATCTGTTATAGTTTTGGAGAAAAATGTGTTCATTTCATGTATGCGCGAAATGCCTTAAAATGGCTTTAAAATGGATTTGGAGCATGGAGACGATTATCTCGGGATTGCAAGATAACCAAACAAAACTTTTAGTGGATTTCTACTTATTTTATTAAATATCATCTCCACCAAACAGGACAAGCTTGCATCTGTTATAGTTTTGGAGAAAAATGTGTTCATTTCATGTATGCGCGAAATGCCTTAAAAATGGCTTTAAAATGGATTTGGAGCATGGAGACGATTATCTCGGGATTGCAAGATAACCAAACAAAACTTTTAGTGGATTTCTACTTATTTTATTAAATATCATCTCCACCAAACAGGACAAGCTTGCATCTGTTATAGTTTTGGAGAAAAATGTGTTCATTTCATGTATGCGCGAAATGCCTTAAAAATGGCTTTAAAATGGATTTGGAGCATGGAGACGATTATCTCGGGATTGCAAGATAACCAAACAAAACTTTTAGTGGATTTCTACTTATTTAATTAAATATCATCTCCACCAAACAGGACAAGCTTGCATCTGTTATAGTTTTGGAGAAAAATGTGTTCATTTCATGTATGCGCGAAATGCCTTAAAAATGGCTTTAAAATGGATTTGGAGCATGGAGACGATTATCTCGGGATTGCAAGATAACCAAACAAAACTTTTAGTGGATTTCTACTTATTTAATTAAATATCATCTCCACCAAACAGGACAAGCTTGCATCTGTTATAGTTTTGGGAGAAAAATGTGTTCATTTCATTTATGCGCGAAATGCCTTAGAAATGGCTTTAAAATGGATTTGGAGCATGGAGACGATTATCTCGGGATTGCAAGATAACCAAACAAAACTTTTAGTGGATATCTACTTATTTTATTAAATATCATCTCCACCAAACAGGACAAGCTTGCATCTGTTATAGTTTTGGAGAAAAATGTGTTCATTTCATTTATGCGCGAAATGCCTTAGAAATGGCTTTAAAATGGATTTGGAGCATGGAGACGATTATCTCGGGATTGCAAGATAACCAAACAAAACTTTTAGTGGATTTCTACTTATTTTATTAAATATCATCTCCACCAAACAGGACAAGCTTGCATCTGTTATAGTTTTGGAGAAAAATGTGTTCATTTCATGTATGCGCGAAATGCCTTAAAAATGGCTTTAAAATGGATTTGGAGCATGGAGACGATTATCTCGGGATTGCAAGATAACCAAACAAAACTTTTAGTGGATTTCTACTTATTTTATTAAATATCATCTCCACCAAACAGGACAAGCTTGCATCTGTTATAGTTTTGGAGAAAAATGTGTTCATTTCATGTATGCGCGAAATGCCTTAAAAATGGCTTTAAAATTGATTTGGAGCATGGAGACGATTATCTCGGGATTGCAAGATAACCAAACAAAACTTTTAGTGGATTTCTACTTATTTAATTAAATATCATCTCCACCAAACAGGACAAGCTTGCATCTGTTATAGTTTTGGAGAAAAATGTGTTCATTTCATGTATGCGCGAAATGCCTTAAAAATGGCTTTAAAATGGATTTGGAGCATGGAGACGATTATCTCGGGATTGCAAGATAACCAAACAAAACTTTTAGTGGATTTCTACTTATTTAATTAAATATCATCTCCACCAAACAGGACAAGCTTGCATCTGTTATAGTTTTGGAGAAAAATGTGTTCATTTCATTTATGCGCGAAATGCCTTAGAAATGGCTTTAAAATGGATTTGGAGCATGGAGACGATTATCTCGGGATTGCAAGATAACCAAACAAAACTTTTAGTGGATATCTACTTATTTTATTAAATATCATCTCCACCAAACAGGACAAGCTTGCATCTGTTATAGTTTTGGAGAAAAATGTGTTCATTTCATTTATGCGCGAAATGCCTTAGAAATGGCTTTAAAATGGATTTGGAGCATGGAGACGATTATCTCGGGATTGCAAGATAACCAAACAAAACTTTTAGTGGATTTCTACTTATTTTATTAAATATCATCTCCACCAAACAGGACAAGCTTGCATCTGTTATAGTTTTGGAGAAAAATGTGTTCATTTCATGTATGCGCGAAATGCCTTAAAAATGGCTTTAAAATGGATTTGGAGCATGGAGACGATTATCTCGGGATTGCAAGATAACCAAACAAAACTTTTAGTGGATTTCTACTTATTTTATTAAATATCATCTCCACCAAACAGGACAAGCTTGCATCTGTTATAGTTTTGGAGAAAAATGTGTTCATTTCATGTATGCGCGAAATGCCTTAAAAATGGCTTTAAAATGGATTTGGAGCATGGAGACGATTATCTCGGGATTGCAAGATAACCAAACAAAACTTTTAGTGGATTTCTACTTATTTAATTAAATATCATCTCCACCAAACAGGACAAGCTTGCATCTGTTATAGTTTTGGAGAAAAATGTGTTCATTTCATGTATGCGCGAAATGCCTTAAAAATGGCTTTAAATGGATTTGGAGCATGGAGACGATTATCTCGGGATTGCAAGATAACCAAACAAAACTTTTAGTGGATTTCTACTTATTTAATTAAATATCATCTCCACCAAACAGGACAAGCTTGCATCTGTTATAGTTTTGGAGAAAAATGTGTTCATTTCATTTATGCGCGAAATGCCTTAGAAATGGCTTTAAAATGGATTTGGAGCATGGAGACGATTATCTCGGGATTGCAAGATAACCAAACAAAACTTTTAGTGGATTTCTACTTATTTTATTAAATATCATCTCCACCAAACAGGACAAGCTTGCATCTGTTATAGTTTTGGAGAAAAATGTGTTCATTTCATGTATGCGCGAAATGCCTTAAAAATGGCTTTAAAATGGATTTGGAGCATGGAGACGATTATCTCGGGATTGCAAGATAACCAAACAAAACTTTTAGTGGATTTCTACTTATTTTATTAAATATCATCTCCACCAAACAGGACAAGCTTGCATCTGTTATAGTTTTGGAGAAAAATGTGTTCATTTCATTTATGCGCGAAATGCCTTAGAAATGGCTTTAAAATGGATTTGGAGCATGGAGACGATTATCTCGGGATTGCAAGATAACCAAACAAAACTTTTAGTGGATTTCTACTTATTTTATTAAATATCATCTCCACCAAACAGGACATGCTTGCATCTGTTATAGTTTTGGAAAAAAATGTGTTCATTTCATGTATGCGCGAAATGCCTTAAAAATAGCTTTAAAATGGATTTGGAGCATGGAGACGATTATCTCGGGATTGCAAGATAACCAAACAAAACTTTTAGTGGATTTCTACTTATTTAATTAAATATCATCTCCACAAACAGGACAAGCTTGCATCTGTTATAGTTTTGGAGAAAAATGTGTTCATTTCATGTATGCGCGAAATGCCTTAAAGAAGTTGTCCAGTTACCAAAACTGTTTTTTTTTTTTTTTATAAATCTTGCTAATATGTGCCCCTCAACACATCTATTATGTTTTTTCAGCAAAATTACCTTTCATTGTGCACTAGCAGCACACGGTCATTGCTGGCTCCAGCTCTGATGGGGTTAATCTCTCCTCTGACTTCCTGTGTTCAGTTCCTACAAGTCCCAGAATTCTTTGTGGCTTTAGGGCGGTGTCTGGCTTATCTAACACACCCATTGTGTCTAATACACCCACTCTGCTCCCACCCAAACCCTCCTCCCTGCCTCTTCCCAGTGGATGTGCACTCAGAGAAATCACAGATACAGCAGCTCCCAGCTCTGCACAGCCAGGGGAAGAAAGTGTGTGCGCGTGTATATACAGTGTGTGTGTGCGTATATACAGTGTGTGAGTGAGTGTGTATGTGATACTCACCTGTCTGCAGGGTCCCGGTGCCATGCCTGCTTCCAGCCCCTGTCCCGGTCCCGCCGCTTCGGCTGTGTGCAGTCTCCCCGGGGCACGCACGAAGCTTGCAGGACCTGGCCGTGGATCACCTGATGCAGTCACCTGACGCATCAGCTGATCGTAGTCTCGCCGGCTTTTTCGCGCCCGGCCGGCTATCAGCTGATCCTGCCGTCAGGGGACTTCATCAGCTGATTACCGGCAGCTCTTGCAGTGATGGGCCAGGATCAGACTCCGCTCCAGGAGCTGCCGGTCATCAGCACAGATGTGAGTATTTATTTATTTATTTATTTTTTTGCACTGATGCATCTGCTGATTGTATAATCGGCTTTTATACAATCAGCTGATGTATGATGTGATTCACATCCTTTATCCTGACACATCATCTGATCGCTTTGCCTTCCAGCAAACCGATCAGATGATATTGGATCCGGATTGGACGGCGCGGGACCCTGACCCAGGATTACTGCGGAGGGGGGTTTATTTCAATAAAGATGGAGTCACTAATTGTGTTGTGTTTTATTTCTAATAAAAATATTTTTCTGTGTGTTGTGTTTTTTTTTTTTCTTATCATTACTAGAAATTCATGGTGGCCATGTCTAATATTGGCGTGACACCATGAATTTCGGGCTTAGGGCTAGCTGATAATATACAGCTAGTCCTAACTCCATTATTACCCGGCTAGCCACCCGGCATCAGGGCAGCTGGAAGAGTTGGATACAGCGCCAGAAGATGGCGCTTCTATGAAAGCGCCATTTTCTGGGTGGCTGCGGACTGCAATTCGCAGTGGGGGTGCCCAGAAAGCATGGGCACCCTTCACTGTGGATTCCAATCCCCAGCTGCCTAGTTGTACCCGGCTGGACACCAAAATTAGGCGAAGCTCACGTAATTTTTTTTTTTAAATTATTTCATGAAATTCATGAAATAATTAAAAAAAAAAAGGGCTTCTCTATATTTTTGGTTCCCAGCCGAGTACAACTAGGCAGCTGGGGGTTGGGGGCAGCCCGTACCTGCCTGCTGTACCCGGCTAGCATACAAAAATATGGCGAAGCCCACGTCATTTTTTTTTTCTTTTTGGGTAAAAAACTGCATACAGTCCTGGATGGAGGATGCTGAGCCTTGTAGTTCTGCAGCTGCTGTCTGCTCTCCTGCATACAATGAACATTTTGAATAAGGAAATGACATCAGACCTTTTTTATTTTTTTCATCAACAATCTTTAATGGCATTGTGCACTGATTAAAAACGCAGTGAGCAAAAACGCAGCAAAAAGGCACCAAATCGCGGCAAAAACGTGACATGCAGCATCCGGTCACCTGCACTACAAGTGCCAGAGTGGAGAAAGATAGTGACATGCAGCACACTATGTGTCAGAGCAGAGCATGTCACTGTCTCCACTCCGCTGACCTCACAGCCCGTACACGCTGCGATGGATGCAGGGGGACACAGAACAAGTAATCGGCCGACACTGGAGTCATCTGATTACTTGGGATGAATTGAGCAGTAAAATGCTCTGGTGCTCGATGGGCGAAGCCCATGCCATTTTTTTAAAAAAAAAATTAATTAAAAATAAAAAAAAAAAAATCACATTGTTTATGGGCTCCCGCTGCATTTTCTGTTGCTAAGGGTAACCAAAGCAGCTACTGGCTGCTAGCCCCCGCTGCTTGGTGTTACTTTCACTGGCAATAGAAATGCAGGGAAGCATTTTTTTTTTTTTTATAAAGGTTTTTCCCTGAAAACGTTTTTAAGAAAATGACGTGGGCTTCGCCATATTTTTGTATGCTAGCCAGGTACAGCAGGCAGCTACGGGCTGCCCCCAACCCCCAGCTGCCTAGTTGTACCCGGCTGGGAACCAAAAATATAGAGAAGCCCTTTTTTTTTTTTTATTTCATGAATTTCATGAAATAATTAAAAAAAAAATGACATGGGCTTCGCCGAATTTTTGAGTCCAGCCAGGTACAACTAGGCAGCTGGGGATTGGAATCCGCAGTGAAGGGTGGCCAAACTTTCTGGGCCCCCCGCTGCGAATTGCAGTCCACAGCCGCCCCAGAAAATGGCGCTTTTATAGAAGCGCCATCTTCTGGCGCTGTATCCAACTCTTCCAGTGGCCCTGGTGGCAGGTGGCACGCTGGGTAATAAGGGGTTAATACCAGCTATGTTTTACCCGCTGGTATAAAGCCCGAGATTCTAAATGTCAGGCCAAGGTTGACCTGGCCATTAAGAATCTCCAATAAAGGGTTAAAAAAAAAAGACCACACAGAGAAAAATACTTTATTAGAAATAAATACACAGACACAGTAGGGACTCCATGTTTATTACTCCCTCTCACCCCTCCACGATGGAGAGATTTCTGTACTGACCATGCCAGGAGAGAGCGAGGGAAAAGAGAGCAAGCGAGGGGGGGAGGAAAAGAAAGCGAGCGGGGGGGGGAAGAGAGCGAGTGGGGGGGGGAAAGAGAGCGAGCGGGGGGAAAAGAGAGTGAGGGGGGGAGAAGAGAGCGAGGGGGGAGGAAAAGAGAGCGAGGGGGGGAGGAAAAGAGAGCGAGGGGGGAGGAAAAGAGAGCGAGGGGGGAGGAAAAGAGAGCGAGGGGGGG